>NW_005882043.1:0-5419 GCF_000147115.1 Myotis lucifugus | reverse complement strand
TCTGGAAACAACTATGCTGATTTAGCAAGCAGGGGAGGCTTTGTAAATAAAGGCCACGGCGCACCGTGATTTTTTGATTTTTTGAGTGGGAGTCTTTCTTAGCGGAGACATCTACCTGAAGTAGATGAATGCTGACTCGCTCGACTCCTCAATAATCTCAGTCTTCGCTTTTTAGCCCAGGAAACAATAACAAACACAGCATTTAGTACAGAATAGTTTCATCTTCAGAAGAAATAAAATTACAAATGAAATACCTTTCATGCTCATGTAATTTGACCAATCTTAATACCTTAAACTGTTCAGTAAGTTCAATATGGGAAGATGGAAAAGAAACACATGGGAAATAATCCTGGAATATCAAATATACAGATTTTGATTGAAACATGTTCCCGGGACAGGTACAGAGAGGATGGGAATTTAGGGGAAATGAGAGGGGGCTTTGTCTTGGGCCCGTTCCCTTCTGTGAGCAATGAGACTGGCCTCTGTCCCCACATATAGGTGCACTGTGGGCAGTTTATGTGAAAGCACTTTGTAAACTGTGAAGCATTTTACCAATGTGAGGCGGGATTATTATCATTATTTTAAAATGCTACCTTATCGCCTGGAAAAGTTAACGTGCTCCAGAGAGTCACTTAAGCAATGAAAAAAGTCTAGTTTCTGAAATATCTCTGCCCTAATTATGCAGTGAATCATCTCCAACCAATGCTGGTGGATTTTAAGACTCAGTCCTGAAATTTTGCATAATTCAAAAGAGATTGCTATATATTTTTTTTCTCAGTTTAGCAGACCATAAATACATTCATATGCTCTTGGTTGACCCCTCACCTAGAATTATAAACTAATTTCTGGTTAAAATTACAAAAACACTTTGCTTTTATAAGGTTCTCCAAATTTTAGGGGTCTAGGCATTTGTGAGTCTTATGTTGTCCAAAAAGCATCACCTTTGTGCTGACAGTGGATAAGGCACAAGTTTTCCAGCATCGATCATTGTGAGCAGAACAATCATAAATGAGAACTGGCCCAGCATTTCAAAATTACATCCCAAATGGTCCAAGCTTGGAGCATTTCACCTGAAAATTATGCATACATAATTATTATATTATATATAAAATTTTATATTATATATAAAATTATGCATACATTTCAATACATACATTCATTAAATTGTAAATCGAAGATGTAAACCTGTATGACATCATCTAGTAGAAATCTTCCATTTTGCAGATAATAAAACTGAGGCGCAGAGAGTCTAAATTGTTTACCTGAGGCCATTCAGCTAGTTAGTGGCAGAGTCAGAACCTGGATTCACATCGCTTGACTTCCACTACAGTGGTTTACCTACCACGCTAACATGCAGAAGTTCAAGCACATTTACAAAAATGGATATTGGTGTCAAACTAGCACATATTTCCTATTCTGTTATTTTATGTTGGGTGATATTAAGATCATGGTGTGTGTTTTTTAATCCTTACCCAAGGATATGTTTGCTTGTTTTTAAATTGATTTTTAGAGAGAAAGGGAGAGAGAGAAACATTGATATGAGAGAGAAACATTGACTAGTTGTCTCCCATATGTACCCCGACCAGGATCAAATCCATAACCTAGATATGTGCCCTGACCAGGAATCAAACCTGCAACCTTTTGATGTAGAAGATGATGCTTCAAGCAACTGAGCCACCCAGCCAGGGCAAGATCATGTCTATTTTTTTTTCAAAAAATTACATGTCTATTTAAATATCTGCATTGAAGTTGATGTGAGGCATGTCTTAGTTACCAAGCCCAAGTCAATAAACCTGAGTCTCTTTTGGGTTCTTCATTTAAACTTGAGCCTGAAAATTAATGTTGAAAGGAAATGAGAACAGGCAGCAGGATGGCTGTATTCTGTTTCTGGAAGATAGCTAAATGTAGAATATATTTCAAAACACTCTATTTATTGTCCATGTCTTGAAGTTCCCCAAACCCCATTCTTCTTGAAGGTGTTGAGTCTCTGACGGGTTAGACTTGATCAGCCGTGAAACTGCGACCTAATGTAAACTTGCTAAGAAATAGCAGAATAATATCCTTGCCCTGAGGGTAAAACACTCAACTCTAGGTTTCCCTCTTTTATCCCTGCTCAGACGACAGTCATATTTCTTTGTTAGTATTTCCTCTTTGCATTGTGGTCCAATTGACGTTGATAGATAGCGAGGAGAAACTGAATTCAAAAGGGGAAAAAAAAAAGAAAAGGAAAAAAACAAAGCTCTCACACTGTTGGCTCAAAACTAACGGGTGTGGAAAGCTCTCTAGCTGGGCCTCTCCGTTCTGTTATTTCCTTGGGCTGCAGCTGCTGACAGCAGACACACTGAGCTATCATTTGGCCACATTTGGCTCATGTAAATTGTGATAAACAGCGAGCCCATAATATTTATTTTAAAGATTCGTTCCGTGAAGGTAAGCATTCTTGACGTGTGTATACATGCTGGTAAGTGGAAAGCTGCAGATGGGAAGATGGGCTCTTCATTTCATGCCACACGATTAATACGGCTGCGTGGTGCTCTCTCCCCACAGGTGCAGGGGTGCTGGGACCCTTTGAAGAAGTGTGTAGCTAATAGCCCATCTATAATTCAGAAGGCGTCTTCGATGGAAGACCCCGGGGGATAAATGGACCGTCTGTAAGTAAACAGCATGTCAGTCTTAAGGAAAGAGTTATTACTTTCAAAATCGTCATGACTATTTTTGTTGTAACCTGAGTGTCTAGAAATTCCTCAAAAGCTCTGTACCGATTTTTAATGATTTTTAAAGTTATGAATTAAGGAGTACACTATTTTCTCAGCCAGACCTACTTGATATCTTGCCAGACCTACTTGATATCTTTCTTAGAGGCATCAGTTATCAAAAGTAGAGTTCTAGAAGGAAAAGCCAACCTTTAGTATCACTTAATTACTAGTTCACCAAAAGCATAAGGTAATTTGAAGTCTTACGGTTTTCTTTGCCCCAGGGAGAAGATGTATCTGTCTCATAAGACTTGAAATTAATATCTAAGTTTGGATTGTCTTATATGTATTTGTTTTAGAAATACGTGTGTGTGTGTGTGTATCTTTCAAATGTTTAGTGTGGTAGTTTTGCAGTTTCATGAACTCTAGGAGTGGCTTTACAAGAAGGAATTCTCTAGGTCTCTGAGGTTTTCTTTTGTTTGTTTCTCTTGTGAGCAGAAGAGAAAGGATCCAGAAAATTTCCCCAGATTCCTATCAGGAAGAAATAGTTGCCTCATAAGCAAATATTCCCAATTAGAGGTAATCTTAGGAATAACCTTTCAGTTCTTTAGAACTTGAATAAGTCAGTGGGTATTAATTTTAGGAAAAGCATCTTTCAGTAAGTGAGGCTGTTCCTTGGGACATATCCGTAGCAATATTTGGGGTGACATATGTGACTTGCTCTGATTGGTTGTGGCGCCCTTAGACCTGTGGTTTCGTAGCTCAGCCTTGTTCACAATAGAATTATTACAAACCCAAAGTGTGATCTTTAGTAATGCTGTTGTGGTTCCTGTAAATGCGTGTCTTACAAGACCTCTTGGTGTTAGGCAATAAGCAGGAGCTGCTAATGGATGAGGATTTTAATAACAAAGGGTCAAGTGCTATATATCGGCACTTTGCAGTCAGACTGTATGCAATTACAGTGTATTTTATGGATCTCCTCGGTCATCTTGTGAGGTAATTCACACAAACACTTCCAGATCATTCCGTGTAGCACAACTTTTACCCCGAACAGGCAAAGCACCCTGAACTTAACCCATCTAATTGGTTTGTTTGTTCTTTTAAGCTCCCGTTATGGGCCCGGGGTATTTGATTTTATTATCATGTTAAAAATACTTTTGTAGCGCATATAAAATAAATGAAAAATAAACTCACTGGTCACTACTCTCTACTGCCCCCTTTTATGTAACTTTGCTACTTAGATGGATGACAGTATCTGCTGATAATATTTCTATTGCTACTTTATGTTACGCAAATTCTAATTTAAGAATGGAGACATTAACTATGATTTGAGACTGAAATGAACGAACAGAATGCAATGATTCATTTCTCTCTTGCCCATCACCATGAAAAGAGGTGTCCAGTGAGCAATCTCATTATAGGGCATTTTGAGGTTTTTGTTTCGTCACGTGAAGAGTGAAGCAATTTTGTTCTTAAAGGATGCCTGGCTGTCTCAGAGGCACGAGACTGGGGAGGGTTGTTCTCAGGGGTGGACACTGCAATTTGGTTCCTGCCTGCTGCACCGTGGAGGCACACAGGGCCCCTGCGCAGAGCCTTGGCCGGCCTCCTCCAGGCTCACTGCCTCTGGCTCTCAGGTTTCCTCTTTTCCTTTGGATGGCGGGGAAACAGGTTCAAGATGGGAAGAGGACCTAGAACGTAGAAGAAAATGTTAAGATAATTCAGGAACATAAAGGATGGAAAGGAGACCTAGCATAATTCCAGAAGCGCTCACACTCCCAAACATGAATAGAACTTTCCCTTGCTCTTCATGTTTATCTTTCAAAAGCTTTCTTAGAAAGCACCTCAAAATAAACACAAGAGTATATGGGACCTGACCCCCACTCCCCGCTTCAACATTATCAACATTCTGCCATCCTCATTTCATCTTCCGCACCCCCACCCTCCTCAGCACCACCCGGGTAATTTCTTTAGATAAATTTCACGTACATCGAAAGGCACAGTCTTAACGGTATCATCCTGACAAGTGGTCATACCGATCACAATTAGAATTTCCATATCCCCAGCCAGTTCTCATGCCCCTTCTCACTCAGTACCTCCCCAATACCCATCCCCACCCCAGAGACAAGCGCGGTTCCAATCTTTGATCGGTTTCACCTGTTCCCAAAGTTTACACAGATTGAATCCTCACAGAATGTGTTCTCTTTTATTTCTTCCTTTTTCATGCAGCATTAGGTCTGTGAGACGCATCGTTATTGAATGTGTGTCAATAGGTTATTCATTTTTATTATGGAATAGTATTGCATAGCACATTCTTTTTAAAGAATATTAAACATATTCTAAGCACTTTTCTGGAGACTTCAGTTTCTGCAAATGTAAAATGAGGAGCTTGAAAGCCAATTAACCTAATACTGGCTCCACTTTATTATTTATAATTCGTACTTGCCTCCACTCTGTAGCTGATAGGAAGACTGGACACTTGCTTCCCTCAGCACGTTCCTCTTAGAAGTAGGACCTTTGGTTTCCCCACCAGAGATGGTATTTAAAAACCAAAAAAAGCTCTTTCGTAGGTTTTGCATGCAAAGCCAGTTTATAAAACATATCTCTGTGTGTATAATTATCAGTACAGTCTTGTGAATGTCTGTTGCCTTTGTAAACGGTGATCCTTTCTCAACTTTACAAGGTTCTTTCTTTACTCTGTGGATAGACATGTATGTGACCAGACAGGA
>NW_005882042.1:0-5420 GCF_000147115.1 Myotis lucifugus | reverse complement strand
AACCCTTCCCTTATGCCTGGATATTCAGCACATCCCTAGTTTTCTCTGTTATAGACAATAAATACTTAAGTGGTAATAGATAGTACAGAACTGTGGAGGGGTATCGTGCTGCGTGGTAGTTAAGCGAGCTCACCCCCGAACCAGGCACCTGTGTTCTTACTGGCAGGAGAACCTTGGACACATGGTTTGAAGGCCACTTGCTGGAGCTGCCTCGTCTGTGAGATGGGCGGATGCTCCACCTGCCTCAGGGTTTTGTGAGGACTAAGTGAATTAACGTGCTGCAGTGTTGGAGGCAGCACCTACCCCTGCAAATGCTCAGCAGGTGCTAATTCTTTCCATTGTAGCACTTGCTGGGTCCGAGGCACGTGGGTGTCTTTCTTTGTCAATTAGAGCTGACATTCAGCACTACCTTATGTTACTTCCAGGGGTGGTGCGTGCATTTTTAACTTCGATAGGCCTGCCACACTGCCTTCTGGCGTGCTGTGGCCCCACAACCTTGCCAACACTGAGCTACAAAACTTTCTGAGCTTGGACAATTGGAGGATGTTTGTAATTTCTTCAAATATTGGTGACAAGCCCGGTCGGTGTGGCTCAGTGGTTGAGCATTCATCCATGAAGCAGGAGGTCACAGTTTGATTCCCCATCAGGGCACATGCCCAGGTTGTGGGATTGATCCCCAATAGGGGGTGTGCAGGAGGCAGCCGGTCAGTGATTCTCTCTCATCATTGATGTTTCTAACTCTCTCTCCCTCTCCTCTCTGAAATCAATAAAAATATATTTTTAAAAAATATTGGTGGCAAGCCGATATGCCAGCCCAGGGTCCTAGAGAAGTTCCCAGGGTCACTCACCAGATGATGTGTGAGCAGCCCGACCCCGGGCATCGCAAGGGGCAGGTCAGTCTGAAAGGAGGAGGCTGAGTGGGGTTTGAACAATCCAGGCTGAGCTTGGGGTGGAATCAGGGACAGCCAAACAGGGTGTAAAAGGACAGCTTCCCAGTGACATCCTTGCCGGATCGGGCGCTACAACATTAACGCTTCCTCAAGACTCGGGAGTTGGTGTTTAGGCCCTTAGCTGTTCTGCCACCGCATTTCTGTGAGTCAGAAAGGTTTTAACTAATGACACCAACTGAGAGCAGACTTCTCACTGGCTCTCAGCACACGCTGCCGAGGGCAGGCTGCCAAGCCTGGGTGTGTCTCCGTCCCACCAGAGTTAGCGGCGACGTCCCTGAGCCTTCTGCCCTGGTCTCTCCTGTCTCGTCCCCTTGATTCTCTCGGGGTCATCGTTTTATTCACTGGTTCCCAGAAAGCCAGTCCAGCCTTGGTAACTCCGATGGGAAGCTTTTTCCTGGAAGACTCCCCTGGTGCCTGGTCTCACAGAACTCGGGGCAAAGGAGGTGGACGTTCTCATAGGTCCCCCTGCTCGCCCCTGCTCCCGAGAAAAAGGGGAGTCGCTTGTGCTAATGATCTTTCAGGCCATTTCACTTGGGCACGGATGTGAGCCGTCTGCGAGGCAGGGGCTGGATCCCGGGGGAATGAGGCCTGGGCCTGGGCCTTGGAGAGCCCCATGTCAGGTGGGGGAGTGGGTGTCCTTAACCGGTGTGATACATGCTTCATACTGACAGGAAGATGCTGTGTGGAGAGGGAGGTTCTGCCCAGGGAATCCAGGAGCCTCACAGTGACATTGCTGCTCCTGCCTGGACACTGAGGTGGCACGGGACTTCCCCAGGAAGGGACATGGCAGGGGAGGACACAGTGAAAGTCCCGAGGTGAAAACCCTGAGGCCAGTGGGAAGGGAGCCCAGGGCTTGCCCAAGCTCCCCCAGGCCTGAGAAGCGTCCCCTGCTCATGGGGGCCATATGAATCGAGGGCGTCCGTGTGCTGGGGGTCAGCAGACAAATGATCACTGAGCCCTTAACCACGGACACCCTGAGTGTCCCTAGACCTCAGATGGCTGCTACCCTCCATCTGGTGTGGGCTGAGGGGTCCGGTCCCATCCAACATGGAACACGGTGGGCTGCCCTGGAGATGCATTCCTTGGGGAGATTCCAGGCTGGAGCCCAGGAAGGCAGCACAGGGAGGGCCACAGCTCCGCTCAAAGGGTTAGGACATGGATCCCACCCCAGCTCTACCCCACACCTGCGTGGGGACCTCGGGTCCGAACACCTGTCTGAGAGCAGTTTCCCCTGTACCCCGGTGGCATCACACATAAGGCCCTGGCAGTGAGCCAGGCCCACAGTGCTTTCCCCAAACCCCACAACAGTCCTATCAGGCAAGTGTTATCATTACCCTTGTTTTACATAGAGGGAAACTGAGGCACCAAGAGCAGCACCAGGGCCCGTGCTGTATGCCATATCGCTATACTACTTCCCGTTAGGAAAGCGGCGGTGATAATCCCCGCCCTCCACACCCCACAGACGTGTGATGACGAACTGAAGAAAGCACACGAAGGCACTTCTCAAAACTCTTAAACATTCTATAAATGGAAGTGACTTTATAGCATCTATTACAGTCCCCTGTAATCACTCAGCCAAACCCCAGCGCATTAGGTGTTCTATTTTCAGATGTACGTAATGCACCTTTGAAAGGTGGTCAGCTGGCCTTGAGAATGACTTTGAATACCCCCTTCCAGGAGATTTCCTGGGTGTGGGCGTCCCTTTAAAATAGAAGCAATCTGGAAGAGGTGAACTGCCTGGAAGAGGAAAGACGAAGACCCACCGCGAACACAGGTTGAAAATAGCCGGCCGTTTGCTCAGGAGGAGTAGGGAGGAGGCTTTTGCAGTGGGTGGCTGGAGCAGAAGCAGCACTCTTTATTTTTCTGTGCACAATCAATACCCAGGTCACTTTACCATTAGAGAGAGTGTTAAGCTGAACCTGAGAAAATCCCTGGTGGGGGGGGGGGGTGGCCCTGGTACCCAAGAGTGCGGATTAGGGGCAGGTAACTCAGGAGACACTCAGGGTTGGCCCTGGGGGGAGCTCCCTGGGAGGGTCCCAAGCAAATAACCAGAAAAGGAGCTGCTAGACGGACTGTTCCATTTGGAATTCAGAGCAGAGTGCACATTTGAAATAAGGATTGATGGGCTTGAAAGCCTCCTTTTAGCCAACTCTTGATCTCCACGGTCAAGTCCATTTGTAAAGCATTTACTTATTTATTTATTTATTTATTTTTAAATATATATATTATTGATTTCAGAGTGGCAGGCATAGAGAGATGGAAACATCAATGATGAGAGGATATTTGATCGGCTGCCTCCTGCACGCCCCCTACTGGGGATTGAGCCCACAACCCGGGCATGTGCCCTTGACTGGAATTGAACCTGGGACCCTTCAACCCGGTCTCAGCTCTCATCGACTGAGCCAAACCGACTAGGGCCTTCCTCTCTGTAAAAAATCAATAAAATGTATATTAAATGATGTACTTTGGTCCAAAATGCCAGGTAAACAATGTGTAGGGGAGAGAGGAGGGAGATGTTTTTGTCATTTACATGGCCTGTTGGTCCCCCGCACTGAACCATAAGTTTGTTAAAATAAAGAACTGTTTTTTATTCATCTTAATCCTTCCTGCACCTCACACGCCTGCATGTGGCTGATGTTCAGCACTTCCTCATGTACATAAGCTGATTCTTGACGTGACAGCTGCACATGTAGACGGAGTCTCCACTTTGAGTCCTGGTGGCTGAAGCTTAGATGAGGAGCTCCTTCAGAAGTGTGCTTTGGCTGGAGGAGGACTGAGAAGAACACTGGGGTCCTTGGTTACTTCGGGGGGAGGGGGTTCGTCTCCTTTGAGAAGAATGCCCCGTCTCTGGTGTCCTGGCGGCTGGAAACAAGTGAATAGAAACGGGATTCCTGGGTCCACCTCCCCGGTGACGTGGAAGCAGCCTTCATCTCCCAGCTTGGCTTTGAGTGTCTGTTGTGAACATGCTTCTCAGCAGCACGTTTGTAACAACACGGCTTGAAATCACACCCAGTGAGGCCTTGATTCTGGCAGCAGGCGATCCTGCCAGCACGGTGTGAGAATTAAATAAAAGTCAGCAGACATCAAATACTGGGAAGTAAAAGTCATCAGACCTATCCAATACTAGAAGATTTGCCTTCTGTTCTCAGTGTACTGCCTCTCAGATCCCAACCCACCCTGCAGTGCCTGTCCTGCGGTCATGATCTGGACTCTTGAAGCATTGCTCCTTTGCAAAGAGCACAGTGTTAAGCTTTGCCAGGAGAGGGCGCTGGAGGCACCTTTCGGGAGGAAGGAGGCTTCTCTTTCTGGTTCTGGCAGCTACGTTTTGCTTTGTTTCTGGCTTCTGCTGCACAGTTGTGCAGTGGTGTGTGGACATCAGGTTATATTCTGCCTCGGTGACCTCATGGTGACCTCAAAGTCCTGGCCCAAACACAATGACTACCTTCCGGGGGTCTCTGACTACCTTCCAGCCCTCACGCCTGCATGGGTGCCCCGTGCTCTCTGAGCACCACCCACCGGGGGCTCACCTGTTCTGTGGAGGCTTCTTCCCGCTTCCCCAGTAACTATGGACGAGCTCTGGCCCACACAACCCAGAGACGGACTCCACCAGCGAGCTGCCGCCATCAGCTTCTCCAACAAGGTCTTTTGCAAAGCTTTGCTTCTATCCCTCCATTCCTGTCTCACTGGGGATGGAGTTCTGTGAGTCTTGCAGCAAGAGGAGGAACAATCAGAGAGTTTGAATGGTGGGAGCCTTCGCTGCCTTATTCAATGAACTCACCCCAGAGGACTGAGCCTCCCCTGGGAGGAGGAGTAAGACCGTGTCTCCACATTTGCTGGGGATCGGCAAGGCCAGGCGCTGCGGCATTCAGTCAGCTGCCTCAGGCTCCAGGATGGCTCTGTCCCCTCAGGTGGAAATCCCGTTTCTCACTGTTCCCAGAGGTTGCCTGAGGGAGTGGACACCGCAGCCCATGGCTACCATCCTGCCTCTACCATGTCCTGCTCCACCACCCCGTCTCCCTATCGTCAGGCAGGTCACTTCACCTTCCTGAGCCCGTGTCCTCCTCTGTAAAAAGAAAAGGAGAGGAGGAGGGGATGATTCCTGCATCTTTTCTGTGCAACCTTGGAAACGCGGATTTATCTCTTCTAGCCTCAGTTTCTCATTTCAAAATGTATTCATTGGAACTCTCTGTTGCCAAAAAAAAAGAGAAAGAAACTCTATTGGTGTCCTATTGCTGCTGTAACAAATGACCACAAACTGGTGGCTTAACACAACACAGCTCTTACCCTACGGTTCTGGAGGTCAGAAGTCCTAACATCAGGTGCTGGTAGGGCTGTTTTCCTGAGTGTTAACTTTGAAGGCATCTAGTCAGTGTCTGTCTGTTTCTTTCTCTTGTCTCTCCCTTCCTGCCTCCTAACACCCAATTCCCAATGACCGTCAGCTGACAGGGTGCCCTCTAGTCCCATCAGCTG
>NW_005882041.1:0-5421 GCF_000147115.1 Myotis lucifugus | reverse complement strand
AGTTAATAGTACCAATAAAATGTATTAAGAAGAACAGGAGAACTGGAAGTTTTGGGAAAATAATAAATTTGTCTTTGTTTAGTTTAAAATGTTGATAGAGTAATGGGCAGGAGGAAGTTGAGAATTTGAGTCTATTTAAGAAAAGAAGGTTGGACTGGAGTTGTAAATCTGGAATTTACAAATGTAAAGTTGGTGCTCGTAGCCCAAGGAGGAAAGAATCATCCCTCATAAAGAAGTTTTATGATACAATTATAATCCAGAGAACTTTTACATGTGAAAGGCAAGGAGAAAAAGTGTCAATGAAGAAACTGCTAAATAATCAAACATATAGATGAAGGACCTAGAAAGCTTCACAAAACCTAAGGAAGAAGAACAGTTCATCAAAGTGAGCAGAGCCATTAATGGCAAAGCCTTAGCGAAATATACTTGGGTGAACTCTAAAAAATGCACGGGGTTTCCAAATAGGATCAATTAAGACCTTTAAAAAGGGGTTCAGTAGAGCAGAGTGGACAAAGATAAATGTAATAAGGGGCTGGGACAGAAAGAAGAAATGGAAAGGACTGTCATAGAAAAGACTTACACATTTTAGGGGATAAAGAGAAGAAAGGCATGGGTATGACCTACTTAATTTAGTCTGTACCTTACGGCAGGCGTAATAACTCAGTTTTTACATGTATTATTTTTTCCACTTAATCCCAGTAGCCCAACTCTCTTTTTCCCCTGTCTCAATCTGAAGTAGAAAATCCACAGACAATTGCTTCCATCTTTCGGCTCTCTCTAATCCAATGCGTACTGATACAAGTTAACAACATGGGGGTTGTGATGGGGAGAATTGAGGAGAAATAAAAGAAAATGGGGCGGGGGAATGAGTATGAAAATCCAGAACTTCACCCATAGTTTTGAGTATTAGGTGGGGGTCT
This sequence comes from Myotis lucifugus, assembly GCF_000147115.1. Taxonomy (NCBI): domain Eukaryota; kingdom Metazoa; phylum Chordata; class Mammalia; order Chiroptera; family Vespertilionidae; genus Myotis; species Myotis lucifugus. The sequence continues at coordinate 4,501 of NW_005882041.1, read as the reverse complement.
GGTGGTTGAAAACAGCAGAAGAAACGTGGGCAACTTAGCTTGTGGTTTATTGATTTTATCCTGTATGAGAATTTGTGTTTGTGCAGAGAGGTGATAGGGAGATGATTAAATGGTATATGATATCAGGTAAAATGGTAAATGCTAATTCTTCTAACCAGCTATGAAGAACTATGAAAAACTGACAACATGAAAAACTAAAATTTAAAATTTGGCTTGACTCTGTGAAAGCAATACTACTTATTATAATGTTATCTATTAGAACTACTTACCATTTATGCCTAATTATGTGCAACACTATAATGATTATGTATGTAATTAAAAATGCATCAAATTAATTTTGCTAGAAAGATTATTAGAGTAGAACAGAAATTTCATACTCGAATCAGTCTTCATAGAGTGCTTTTTATGAAGTACGGTCATTGGTTCATGCAACATTATCATTGGTTTGGATCTTAAACTGAAGTAGGAAGACCACTAATATTTAAGGAGATGCAATATGCAAGCTAAGAAACAGATATGTAAACAGGAAATCTGATCTGTATTCCTCAGCATTATCATAAAAGGAAAGTGTCATTTTTAATTAAAGGAGAGTAGCTATTATGTCAGGAATTAAATGTAATCCAACTGATGAAGACAAAGCCAACACAGACCCACTTCATTCTGTTATTTTAAGGAATATTTTTATGTCCTTTTCAAAGTTGTATAGGAGAGTACTATAAAAGTGTGGGTATATATTTTCTATCAAATGCAAGTTAACAGTTTACAATAAGCATGTCAAAGGCTAACATGGGCCAAATAAACAAGGTTTAAGTTGATGTGGGCCGCAAAAAAAAAAGCTTCAATTTTCATAGAAACATAGGTTAAATTCTATAGAGACATGCTGAATACAAAGGGCTGAAATTCAATGAGTCATCATTAACATAAAATAATAGAACATTTTAATAAAAATTAATATTTTTTCTTGAACATTAACTTACCAGACACTGAATAACTGCACAAATTAATAAGCGTAACACAAACCTATTTTTCTTGTTCTCCAAAAGCAAAATAGTTCCTGTTGCACACACCAAACAAGTCAGTCCAAGACTAATGACCTGGCAGTTGGCTGCTAAAATATTCGCTGCTAGTATTAGTGGAGAGAAATGGTGCGCCTGCGTGTAAGGCACATAAGGGAAATGAATGCAACACGATTATAGTAATCAGTCATTCGCGAATGTTGTAGTTCATTATTAATAATTATGTATAACAGGATATTGTAAAAATTAGGTTATGAAATTTTTATTAAAACTTTTCTTACATACTTTATATTGACTGGGCCGCAAAAAAATATTCGTTGTGGGCCACATGTGGCCCATGGGCTGTGAGTTTGACATGTTTGGTTTACAAATAGCGTGTAGCTTTGAGGTATCTAAGATTCTAAGATGTTCTTTAACTTAGAAATAGATTTAAGAAATAGATTTTTGAATTTTTATTATTAATAATAAATAGTAAGAATTCTACATGGATATGAAATTAATTCATATTATATCTCTTTTCCTTTTCCTTTCCTCTAAGAGCTGGTGGAATATAATGGCTAAAGACTGTGAAGCCAGAGTACCTAAGCTCTAACTCTGGTTTTACTAACTCCAGGTTATGTGAGTATCACAAAAATTAGCTAATGTTCATCCATCCTGTTTCCTCTTCATGGGCAAATAAAACAAGAAGTTTTCCCACTTGACTTGATCTTAGGTTAAAGCCATATATCTGGCTTCTGGACAATGTTGTATAAGCAAAATTAGCGTGCGCCTCTTCCTGAACTGCCCTTGAAGAATTCAGATAATCTTCCACTTTCTTCCCTTCACTTGTCAGCCCTCTGGATGCAAGGAATTCAGCAGAAAACTCATTGGACCTTGGGAAAGTAGAGGCCTCAAATTGAGGGAGCCTGAAACACAACATAGGAGGCAGCCCTGAACCTAACTGTACTGTGATCTGGGTTACAAATTATTTGTTGTTGTTGTTTCATTGAAATCCCTAGGTACTAGGGTTGTTTGTTATACAATACATGGTGATAGGTAAATGACCTAAGATCTCTATTCCTGTTTTTAGTTATCTCTAAAATGGGAATAATAATAGAAACTACCTCATAGAGTTGTCATGAGTTTTAAATGGGGTAAGTCATGCCAAGTTCTTAAAATATTGCCTGCCAAATAGTAACTTCTTATTATCAGTATTTTTATTATCATTGTACCATTTAAGGTTAATCACCCATTCAGTACAACAGAATATCTATTGTCAATATTCGTATAATTTACACATTTTTTTCCGGCAATTTGGAACTGTGTTTCTTTTTACAACAGCAGGGCTTTCTCTTTTGCTCTTTTACTTTTGGGTGTTACATGACATAATTCTAGTTTTGCCCCCAAAGCACATGTGCATTTTTAGATATCTTCCAGAGAAGATACCTTTTAGGCAAATTCTCCTGAAATGTTTACCTGATTGCAGAGGGGAAAACAGTAACCACAGAAAATAAAGATTTTTTCTATCCTGGCTACTAGCAATTGGTTCCTATAAAATATGAGTATCATTCTCTGAAGCAAATCAATGTACATCCACCTTTAATTTTCTACATAAGCATGGACCAATTAACACCTCAGATAAACAATTTTCACCAAATAGCTATGGCCATTTTCTCAGTCTTTAGGGATTATTATGTTTTTTGTGTGTTTTTTAACAGCATTGGGTTTTAGAACACATTTCCCCAAATGTACGCTGGTTTATGATTTAGAAAACACATACAAATAACTTGCTAACCTGCCTCAGAGTAAAAACACAACAGCAGAGAATGGTAATTAAAAGATGATAACTTGATTCCAACAATTATAAGATTCTAACAATTACAATAATTACAAGTTATTACTGTTAGGAGGATTCTTTGTACTTTAGTTTTGTTTATATAAATATTTCTAAGCCAGAGAACCACTGTTTGCAATGTTGTATGTACAGCCATCAATTCATCCATAGTATAATCAATAGCAATATGCTGGCAGCCTTTATGACCTAAAATCATAGAATTCACATTGATTGTGTATTGGACTTAATACGATAGTGAGAACAAAGCTATTGTATTCATGTGCTTCTAAGTTATATATTTCTTCCAGAGAGAAAATTAGAACTTTTATAAACTCTTTGGAAATACAAAAAGATATAGGTACCTTCCCAAATATATGTTATATGGAACATTATTTTACAAGGTGGAATAAGGTTTTATTCTCAATTTTAGTAACCAAATTGCTCCTTGAATTTGCCTTATACAAAAATGCCCTTTAACCAACAACTATAATCTTAGTAATGAGAAAAAAATTATTCTTTTTAATGTAACACTTTGAAAAAATAAATATTTCCTTCACTTTTTATACTTGGAAATTGAAAAGCTGATACAGCATATTACCATGCCAGACAGCCCCTCTTGTCAGCAGGACACGTGCTTGTCATATTTAGGATGGTGATAATTTGTGCCACATCATTCTTTCTCTCACCCCTATTTCCCTGGCCTACTAAAAAGGAGTGTGAGCTGGCTTCCAGAGATTAGGCTCCTGCTTGTGGCTGCTAATGTGAATTTCTTCAGAATAATTTGCTTATTGCTAAACCACAGTCCTGGCCTCACTTTTTCAATGCGCTCTTAACATTAAGGAAGGAAATTCTTTTTTAAATATGTTTGTTCCATTTTTATTGTAGTATAACTTACATACAGTAAAATTCACTCCTTTTAGTGTACGGTTCTGTGAGTTTGAACAAACGCATACAGTTGTGTAACCAATACCATCATCAAGATATAGAACAGGGCCATTATCCCAAAAGATTTTTCTGGCCCTTCTACAGTCATCTCCTTGCCCCACTGCCAGTTTTTGGTACTCACTGATCTGCTTTCTATCTCTATAGTTTTGCCTATTCTAGCGTGGTTCTATATAGATGGAATCATCCAGCCAGTGGCATCTTTACTTAGTAAAATGTATTGGAGATTCATCCATGTTGTTTTATCAGTAGTATTGCTGAATAGTGTCCACTGCATGAATGTACCTCAGTTTGTTTATTCATTTCACAAGTGATTGAGATTTCAGTTATTTCTAGTTTGGGTGCATTATTTATAAAGTTGCTATATACATTTACAAACATGTTTTGTATAAATATAGGTTATCATTTTGTTTGGGTAAATATGGGGAATGTTTGCTTATCCCATCTAATAAAAGAGGGGAATATGCTAATTGAACCCTCATTCGCTTCACCAAAATGCGGGCCCTTCTGGCCAAAACGTGAGGGAAATATTTCTAAATTGATGAACCCGCCCCTCAAATGTGTGTCGGCCCCCAGAAAGCAAATGAGAGGGCGGTATTTTTCTTATCGATGTCGAAGCCCCTAAAGATCGGTGGGGCCTGAACACCCGAAAGTGGGGGGAAAAGCGGTCGGTGCTTTCTAGCTAAAATTTTGTCATGCATCTGGGTTTGGTATATTTGGTTAGAAAACT
>NW_005882040.1:0-5421 GCF_000147115.1 Myotis lucifugus | reverse complement strand
ATATGGCTGAATAATATTCCACTGTATAGAAATACCACATTTTGTTTATCCATTCATCAGTTGAGGGACATTTAGTTGTTTCCACTTTTGTTTCAACATTAGAAATAATGCTGCAATGAACATTCATGTGAAGGTTTGTGTGGATGTATGTTTTCAATTATTTGTTTATATACTTATGAATGGAATTGTTAAAAAAATTTTTTGAGGAATTCCAAACAGTTTTCCAGAGTGGCTGCACCATTTTACATTTCCACCAGGGATATATGAGGGTTCCAATTTCTCTACATGCTCTTCAACATTTGCCATTGACTATCTTTTTTTATTTAAGCATCCTAGTGGTTGTGAAATAGTATCTTGTTATGGTTTTGATTTGTATTTTTCTAAGAACAAATGATGCTAAAAATCTTTTCATGAGCTTATTATCCCATTTGCATATCTTCTTTGGAGAAATGTCTATGCAAATGTTTTGCTCATGTTAAAATTGGATTGTCTTTTTGTTATTGAATTGTAAGTGTTCTTTATGTGCTGTAGATAAAAGTCTCTTACCAGATAAATGATTTGAAAATACATTTTCCCATTCTGTGAATTGTCTTGATTGTGTCCCTTAAAGCACAAAAGTTGAATTTTAATTGAACCCAATTTATCTATTTTTTTATTTCCTAGACCAAGCAGACCTAATCTACACTAATAAAAGAGAAACATGCAAATTGGTGTCACTCTGCTACGCCCACCAGCCAATCAGAGCAACTATGTAAATTAACCCAACAAAGATGGCAGTTAATTTGCATACACGGGCGCTGAGCAAAGACTGAAGACTGAAGAGACTTGGCTTCTCCACTGCGACCAGACCAGAGGCCTGGGTCCCAGGTGCCAGAGGAAAACCGGTGCCGGCAGCCAGGGGAAGGAAGGCCTATTGTGCGAATCTTCGTGCAGCGAGCTTCTAGTCTATTATAAAAGAAATTGAACTAGTGGTCACCTCTGAGGATTGAGGGCAGGCGTTGATTTGAAAAGGCACGAGATAACTTTCTGCAGTGATGGACATGTTCTCTCTCTTGATGAGGTGTGGATAACAAAGATGTATGCATTTGTCAAAACACTTTGAACTGTACACATAAGATCTGTGCTTATCATATGTAAAATTATACTTTAATTTTTAAAAATGGCAAACAAAGGACAAGGGAAATACTTGTTTGGTAAACAATAGTAGCATATGTCTCAAGTCAAACTATCTCAAGATGTTTGCAAAGATAGAAAAGCAGAACATCTGCCATGTGGATTCTGTAAGAATGCAAGGCTCCAGGGAAAAGGTATCCTCTGATTGGTTCTGCTCTCTCAGATGGGCTTTATTGACTCAATCTACCCAAAGAATGTCATCTCACCCAATGAATGCTCTGAACTTTATATCCCATACTTAATTAATACATAGTAATAATATGACCCATACACAAACAAGGCTGCTAAAATAACTTCATCATTCTTATCATGCAGTTATTTCAAACCGGATTTGATTTTCACCAATTACCAGAGATAATGCTTAATTCAAAATAATATTTGTTGTGGTGCTCTGCCAAATAAAATAATCAAAAGACCTATGAACTCAAAACTCTCAAAGACATCAATAACAAGAAAAGTCTGAGAAACCATTGCAGTCTAAGGAGCCTAAGTAGAAATAACAGCTAAATGTAATTTCCTATCCTAGATGGAATCTTGAAACAGAAAAGGGACATTAAGTTAAATAACAACTAAGGAAATCTGAATAAAGTATGGACTTCATTAATAATAATTTGTCAATATTGTTTCATTTTTTGTAACAAATATACTATACTAATGTAAGATGTTAACAATAGGGAAAATTTGTGCTGGGGATGAGCAGGATATATGGAAACTACTATTTTCTCAAATGTTCTGTAAATATAAAACTGCTCTAAATATAAAATCTATTTTTTTAAAAAATACCAATGAAAGCAAGCTGTTTATATTATGGTAGGATCTGGCAAACAAGCGCTATAAGACACTTATCACACAAAAAACTAAGGACAGGTTTAAAACATGGGGTGAGAAGAAAAGGGGCAGCACCCCAGAAACAGAATAGGTGGTTTTAAATGACTCTACTACTTACTGTCTCTAGAAGCTCCTTTTCTCTAAAGCAGGGGTGGGGAAACTTCTTTCTGCCAAGGGCCATTTGGATATTTATAACATCATTCATGGGCCATACAAAATTATCAACTTAAAAATTAGCCTGCTATATTTAGTCAAACATTTAACTCACCCCAATTGCCTTGACCAGACCAAATGATTTCAGGGCCTTATGTGGCCCGTGGGCCAGACATTCCCCACCCCTGCTAAATAGTTGCTTCAAATGTAATCAGTGTCAACCATCCTCTCCTCTGCTATTTCACCCCCTGACAATCTGGATGTAGGACATCTGCAAATTCTGCCAAAGAAATTGCTAGCATAAAAATATTAATGCGAAATGTAGTTGTTTTTTTATGATTTTGTAGGGAAAATTGTGAATGTATTTATGTTGAAAATCGCCAACAATTTTTATAAACCCTTTACTAGGTCTTTTTTAAAAGCTCTTTTTATTTTTCAATTACAGTTGACATAGAGTATTATATTAGTTTCAGGTGTACAATCCAGTGATTACACATTATGTAACTTACTATGTGTTCATTTGATAAATTTTACACCCATCTGACACTGTACATAGTTATTAGAATACTAATGGCCCAGTGCACAAAATTCATGCACATTAAAAGGGAATTAATTAGAGGAAATATTTTAATATTGCTATTTGCCCTTTCTCTATAATAGATGTGTTTGGCCGGCCCCACCCCCCTTGGGCAACATTAAGACCTGGCCAGCCCCACCCCCACCAAGCCCCGCTGGGCGGGGACACAGCCTCACGTCCCGATGCTGGGGTAAGGGGCATGGCCTCAGGGAACACAGCTTCAAGGGGCATGGCCTCAGGTCCTTCGCCCTAGTGCCGGGTGGGGTGTGGCACAGCCTCAGGTCCCCCGGCCCTGGCCTGGCACCACGCAGCCTTAGGTCCCTGCTGATCGGTCCTTAAGGCGTCATGGCATCACGGCATGAAGACCATTTACATATTAGCCTTTTATTATGATGATTATTGACTGTAGTTCCCATGCTGTACCTTACATCCCCATTACTATTCTGTAACAACTAATTTGTACTTAATCCTGTCACCTTTTTCACCCATTACCTCAACAACCACCCCTCCCATCTGGAAACTGTCAAAATGTTCTGTGTAACTGTGGGACTGTTTTTCTTCTGCTTGTTCATTTATTATATTTTTAGATTCAATTTTTGATAGATACATATTTATTGACATTTTATTCATATTTGTATCCCTTCTTATTATTCTTATTCTTATCCTTCTCAAAGAAGATCCTTTAACATTTCATATAATACTGGTTGGCTGATGATGAATTTTAGCTTTTTCTTGTCTTGGAAGCTCTTTATCTGTCCTTTGATTCTAATTGATAGCTTTGCTGGGTAGAATAATCTTGGTTGTAGGTCCTTACTTTTCCTCACTTTGAATATTTCTTGCCACTTCTTTCTGTCCTACAGCATTTCTGTTGAGAAATCAGCTGACAGTCTTATGGGAGCTTCCTTATAAGTAACTATGCTTTTCTTTGCTGATTTTAAGATTCTCTCTTTGTCTTTAACCTTTTCAATTTTTATTCTGATATGTCTTGGTGTGGGCCTCTCTAGGTTCATCTTATTAGGGACTTTCTGTGCTTTCTGGACTTGTATGTCTATTTCCTTCACCAAGTTAGGAAAGTTTTCTGTCATTATTTTTTTCAAATAGGTTTTCAATTTCTTGTCCTCTCTCTCTTCTCCTTCTGGCACCCCCATGATGCGAATGTTGGTACACTTGAATTTGTCCCAAAGGTTCCTTACACTATCCTTATTTTTTGTGTTCTTTTATCTTTTTGCTGTTCTTATTGGGTGTTTTTTGCTTCCTTATATTCTAAATCACTAATTTGCTTCCTTATATTCTAAATCACTTATTTGATTCTTAGCTTCATCTACTCTAGTGATGATGCCCTATAAATTGCTTGGCTGCATTTTTGTTTAGTTCTTTTTCTAGAGTTTTGTTCTGTTCTTCGTTTGGGACATGTTTCTTTGTCTCCTCAAGAAATTCTAAGGTATGTCTTTAGGTGAAAGCAAGTGACAACGAACAGTAATTAACCCACACAAAAAAGCAAAGAGCACAAGAAACAATTATCTATATTATAAAAGGCCTGTGGCCCTAACGCCGTAACACCCACTGGTGCGGATGGGTGGGGCTGTGAGCACGGCAAGTCAGTGGGCAGGTGGGCGGGGTGTGTGTGGGTGGGCAGGACTGGGTGATTGCTGGTGCTGGGCTTCTAGTCTAATTATAAAACACTAGAGGCCCAACGTGCGATTGAAATCGCTCGAGGAGGCACCTCGCATCCCGCCGTGTGAGGAGGCAGCCTGTGTGGGGCCAGGACCTGTGCCTGACCCGCATAGGGCCGACTGGCCACTGTGTTGTGTCCACTGGGGTGGGGGCAGGTGCTCCTGTGTGTTGTGTCTCCGCTCCAGCCTGCACCCAGCCCCAGCCTCTTCATGTGTTGTGTCTCCACTCTGGCCTGCCCCCAGCTCCAGCCTTTCCATCTGTATGTCTCCGCTCCAGCTCACTCCCAGCCCCAACCTCCCCATGGCCATTGGGGTGGGGGCAGCATGCAGTCCCCTCCCGCTCATCTGTGCGCACAGCTCCTCCTGAGCGGTCATGATGCTTGGCTAATTAGCATATTCCCTGTTTATATATATAGATAGTATAAATGCATATTTCTTTTCCCTTTTCCTCTTAACTGAATTAAAAATAATTTCAAAAAAACTATATGTAGCCCTAGCTGGTTTAGCTCAGTGGATAGAGCATTGGACTGCACTGAAGTGTTCCAGGTTCAATTCTGGCCAAGGGCACATGCCCAAGTTGTGGGCTCAATCCCCAGTTGGGGGCATGCAGGAGGCAGATACAAATCTACACTAATAAAAGAGAAACATGGTAATTGGCGTACGACTGCTACCCTTCCCATTGGCTAATCAGCATATCCTTATGCAAATTAACTGTCAGCCAAGATGGCGGGCGGCAGCCAGGCAGCTGGAAGCGAGCATGAGGCTTGCTTGCTCCAGTGACTGCAGACTCCAACGTTCCCCGCCTGACTTGCCGGCCTCTGAGCTGGCAGTTTGAAACATTCTAACAAATATAGGCCAGGATCTCAGAGCTGGAGTTATACATTGTTTCGATTATAGGACCGAAACAAACCAGATACCTGCTCTCAGAGCTACAGCCAGAGCTAAAGCTGGCCCAGAATAAAATAAAAAAAAGGAGCGGTTGGGAGCTTCAATCAACAACCGCCAGCCTGAAAGCAG
>NW_005882039.1:0-5421 GCF_000147115.1 Myotis lucifugus | reverse complement strand
CATCTGCCCTATGGGGAGGATCACGGGGATCTCCACACCTCTCCTGCCAGGCTGTTTTCCTCTCCAATCTTAGCCTTTGGATTCTTACATTCATGTCAGACCCTTGTTAGAACACTAAGGTCTGTCTTTGGGCTCCTATAACAAAAATAGCATAGACTGAGTGGCTTTATCAGTAGAAATGTCTTTTCTGAAGGCTGAGAAGTCTGAGATCAAGGTGCTGATTTGGTTCCTGATGATGTCCTCCTAGTTCAAAGAAGGATGTCTTCTTGGTGTGATCTCAGGGGGCTGAGAGAGAGAACTCTTTCGTGCTTTTTCTTTTCTTTTTTAAATTATATTTTTATTGATTTTAGAGAGGAAGGGAGAGGCAGAGAGATAGAAACATTAATGAGAGAGAATTATTGATTGGCTGCCTCCCACTGGGGATTGAGCCTGCAACCCGGGCATGTGCTGTCGACCAGAATCAAACCTGGGACCCTTCAGTTTGCAGGCTGATGCTCTATTCACTGAGCCAAACAGGCGAGGATGCTTTTTCTTATAAACACATTAGTCTCATTCATGAGGACTCCATACATTTATTTTATGGCAAGATTCCTATGGAAATTCAAATGTATTACTTAGTACTAGAACTTTTATTAACAACAGATCTATGGTTGAATGGCTAAGAGAGGAACTCAGGAGTCAAGAGACACACACATAAGTTATATCTCCAGTACAAATAGGATTATGAATTTGAGCCAGACAATTTCCTCCCTCCACTTCATCTGCACATCTATAAAATGATGATAAAGGGTATATATTATAAGCTGTTGTTTTCACCTTAAAATTACATCAACTTGGACCCATAATAATAAAATCAACAATCTTAAATAATATTTTGTAATCTTTCTAAGAACTGTTCATCTGTAATATAATGCCTCAAATTGAAAACTGTATACCTCATCTGAGTCCTGACATGCCACCCAACAAAGTTCCTGAGACTCAATAATCACTTTAGTCTTGAGAAAGAAAAAAGAAAATACGATGTCAGATTTTGAAGATTTTTAATGCATATATCTACATATAAAATGCTTGGAAGCAGTAAAAATGTGTTTCAATATTTTTAGAGGAATACATTTAAAATCTTTATATTCAAGTAGCACTTTATATAAGATAAAATCCAGGCGTTTTAATATCTCTCTAGATTCTTGAGATGACACAATTTTACTTGAAACAGATTCTGACAGTATCTTTTCCTCTATTATCACTATTATAAAAATGACATTGCTTATAAAACTGTTAGTAATATTTTCAATATTGGCAGAGAGAACCCTGTGCAAAATCACTAATCATGGGCCAGTGATTCATAACTAACATCTCATACACTACTAAGGACCTAAACACTTCAAATATAAAGGAACAACACATTTCAGGAATCTTTCAATTAACCCTTAAATATTAGGAACTCTGGTTTTCATTATTTTTCATGTGGATTTATTGTTTCATACAATAAAATCTTCTTCAACTGGCATATGAACATTTTACTTTCAGATTTGCCAATCAATTGAGACCCCATAATTTTCTTACATAACATTTTTGAAAGTACAATGTGTTCTGAAATAGGAATCTCCAACCCTACCAGAGATAATGCAATTTGATATAACTTTAGTGGAAATAATTTGATATTAGTCATCAATTTCAAAATTGGATTCATACCTTTTGACCCAATAAGCCTAATTATAGAAATATATACTATTTCTTTTAATTGAAGATGTAGACAAAGTATGTGTTATGTCAACCAACTAACTGAAATAGCTGGGCCCTCTCTAGGCATCCTTTTAATAGGACTGCAGAAAAGCTGTCTCTTCAGGTGGCTGTGAGGCAGCCCCTACCCACCAATGAATTTTGCATTTACCATACAGTCATGTGCAGGAACTGGCTCACACCTGCTCATAAAAGATGATAGCTAAATTTTCAGAAATTTTGTGAACTGGCTGTTTAAATAAAGCCTTTGATAAAAACAAAATGATATAAACATGCATTTTAATAATTTATGTTAAATATTTAAAACTCATCAATTACTAATTACTTTGTTACCCTTTGCCTTTCCCTAAATGTGCTTGCAGTTCTTTGCAGCTATTATGCATGCGTGGTGGAGATATACAATGGTCTGCTACGTTACCTCTCTTCCCAACTCCATGCTTGGCAATATCACATAGGTAGCTTAAAATTGGCCATGGTGGGAGTATTTATACCATAGAAATCAGCAAATGGTACAAGGCAGGGCTCTATACCTTGTTTTGTTGATAGGGTCTAAATAAGTGTTTCTCAACTTTTTTTGTTTTATTATTATCACCACCCTAATGAGCCCTTTTAGATACTTTTGTCCTAACTGACCCCCCCAGGAAATATTTAAACTACAGATATATTACTGTTTATGTACTATGTGCATATCTATGATTTATACACAAAAATGTAACATGTTTTCCCCAACCCAAGAGCCGGTGTTTGCCCTTGTGGGTCATATCACCCCCTTAGAGAATGGATGGTTAAAAAGTGATGAAGAAAATGTTAATAATGCAGATTATACTTCGTGTCCCCTGTCTGTAGACATTACACTGAGGATAGCACAGCAAATTGAGAATTATTTTTCCAATACTAGTATTTGAACATTATTATCTAACTAAACAAGCTGCTTATTTCATTTACAAACTATTGATGTTTTAATATGTCTTTGTTGTTTCATTTTTGGACTGAAATGCTAATGTAAATTAAAATATCAATCAATATTCATATTGGATAGACACTCATTTATCAGTTGCAACCATAGGTTGGCTATAGATGCAAGACCAGTAAACATCAACAAAAGCATTCTATGAGAATCAACTGTCTAGATAGAATTTACAAAAAAGAACATTTTATACTTGATTATTATTTTGTAAATTGTATGTTAAACATCCTATATGTCAGAATTAGATTAGATAGAAATGTATTGTTTTAAACTTGTTCATCTAATTCTATGTCAGTGGTGCCAACAAACTGTATACTTGTTTTAAAATCCCTCTCTAAAATGATCTTCCTGATATTTTCAGGAATTACATGTCCTAATTCATGCATAATATTATTGCAGTTCTTATTCTGATTCAAAGACCCAGCATCAGGAAGAATATATATTACTCCAATTTGTATGATGTACACTTTATGAATTTTTTTATGACCACTCAGATGTACACATTTATGAGGAAGAAACAAGGAGCTTTTAGTAGATTTTTTTTTAAATTTTAAAGAAATGGGGCCTGTTCTCTTCTACTAAAATTTTAGGGAAGCAACAGGTAATATTTCTGAAAATGAAGTGTAAATTCTCAGCAAAACAATACAATAACTATGAATCAAATTTAAAAAATCTAGACCTTGAGTTGCATTTTTAAAAATGTTCTTTTAAAAACTGTATGATCATATTTTCCAATGTCACTTCAATAAATTTAATAAAAACTTAAAAATATAATATACAAATAAAGGATATGTTGCAAATATGTTCAAAGTAAGCAATCCAAAATAATAAAAAAAATATATGAGGATCAAGAAGGGTAAAATCTTCACTTTGACCCAATCAAAAATAAGAAGAAGAATTTAATTTTCCCTCTACATAGCCCTCGCCCCATTTCCCAGCTAGAAATTTCATCTATATCCCTGACTTCATATAATTCTAATTCTGATACTTATAAAGAAAAATAAAATAAAATAAAACAGAGAACCAACAGTTGAAAGAGGAAGTTCCAAGGCTGGCATATTAATCATAGCAAGATATAATGTTCTCTCACACAAGTAATATGTCATGCCTTTCTGGCACATATATCCTATAGGGATCTCTAATCAAAACATTTAATTTACAGAAAACAGATGGCTCTAGCTTTCCTTCAGATTTCTCTTTGTTATGATAAATCTGAAGCCAGAGGTACTTCCCTCAGTGAAACTGAAAAACTAGAGAGAGGAAGTAGAAAGAGAAAGAGTTATCTATTGGAATAAATTCTGTGACATTATCATTCACTGGTCTAAAAAGTCTGGTCCATAGCCTCAGGAAGATTATCATTGTTTGCCCCAAATGACATAATTCATGTTTGAAAATGGATTTTGTACATGTCTCAGTAGACACTACAGTCCAACTGATCTTCCTGTTTCTGTGCAGAATGTAAATCATTGGCTCTCCATGTAGCTGTGCTTTGTGGATGGATGACCGAGTAGTCAGGTTCTCTGGGGCTGTCACATTCAGTCACCAGGTATTGGTAGTGTGACCACAGGCAAAGAAACAGAAAAGGAGATGATAGCTACTTCCAGAGCTTAAGTCGATGGCTCATTACAATGGACAAAAGAAAAAAAATGCTATAATAGCCCAAATGATTGCAAAGCATGTCTCCCTTTCACGAAACACTTTTGTGTAAAATGATTAAAAGGGTTTCAGAGTCAAATAGGTCAGGATTAGAAGTCCATTTCTGCCACATCCTATTAGATTTTATTTATAATTTGAGGCATCATAAGTAATTAATTTCCCTAAGTCTGTTTCTTCATCCATAACTTGAAGCAAATCAAAACAAAATAAAAGGAGCCATGTGCTAATCTGACAGTTAATTGATATGATTTATGTAACACCATTAACACATACTAAGATTAAAATAAAATCGTGGTTATTTTTGTTTCAACTCAGTAATAAAAACTGTACATTCATCTTATGTCATTTTTTACATAAGAACCAATTGCAAATGTAAGATTTAGCTGGAGGTTCAAGCAAAAGACACATGCAGGAAAGAACAGCGGGAAGAACAAGGTCTTTAGGAGCAGACCTGATTTGAATCTTGGCTCCACCACCTACTTGACTGTGAGCAGGTACTTGGATTCTTAAAATTCCTCAAAAGCAAAGTGCAGATAATGACAACTACTTAGCAGGCTTATGGTGAAGATTTTGCATCTTGTGTTTAAAGCACACACACACAGAATCTGGCACACAGGGCTATTATATGCAAAAAGTGTTAAAGAATTGAAAATTTTAGCTTTGGCATTTGGAAACAAAGCAGTTCCTAACGATAACTACAATTATACCAGCTTACATTATTATTATTTTTAAATCTGTTTTATTGATTTTAGAGAGAGAAGAAGGAAGAAAGAGAGAGAGAGAGAGAAACGTGAGAGAAACATTGATAGGCTGCCTCCTGCACGCCCCCACTGGAGATGAAGCCTGAAACCTGGGCATGTGTCCTGACCAAGAATTGAACCAGAGACCTTTTGGTGGATGGGAGGATGCTTAAGCCACAATGGCCAGGGCAGCAGCTTACATTATTATTACACTTTATTATTTCAACAATCATCTATCTCAAGCGAGCAGGCATTCTCACAGTGAGGAAAGGTGAAGGTCTCTGATATTTTTGTAATCTCTGAAGAGGTGTGTGTGTG
>NW_005882038.1:0-5421 GCF_000147115.1 Myotis lucifugus | reverse complement strand
CTTAAAGGGAATCCACCAGAAAGGAAGTGGCTGGATGCTTCACCCTCTCCCTTCCCCGCTCCCTCCCTTTGCACTTTCAGTGATTTTAAGATGGCCGCAGTGCTGTTTATCACCTTGGCTTTGCCGATGCTATGTCTCTGGCTTAGCTCCTGTGCGTGTCGCTTGCCGGGCCCCCCATGTCTGCTGCTTCGCCCCTGCAAAGATCCCAACACCAGCATCCCTTCCACAGCCAGCAAGGCTCAGGCACCACCCTGTCCCGGAGGACAGGAAGCTGGAGCAGCTGGCTCTCCGGCCTCCATGGTGCATCCCAGAGCCTCGAGAAAGAATTCTTGGAAAGATTCACATCTCAGTGAGGAGCCTCCTTCCCTTTATCACAGAACAGAGCAGCTCAGAGCTTTAAATGGGCCTGACTCTGGTGGGAGCCCACGGGAGCCTGCTTCCACACAGCAGCCAGAGCCGTGTCATTGGCGGGTTTACCTTGAACTATTTTGACCCAGGAAGTCCATCATCCAATGTGATTTGCAATTTTACTAAGGCATGAATTTGAATTGTTTGTGGTATATGGTTGCTATGGCCAAGCAAAATGGAAATTAAACAAAAAATTGAATACAACCAAGAAATACTCATTTGGAAGGGAAACTGAGGCAGCAAGCAATGAAAGTACTGGTCCGACAGGCCCTTGAAGAGTCTGATTTCAGACTCGCAGAGGAGCACTCAGTGTGGTTGAAACAGAAGCTGATCTGAATTTATAAACTGTCAGAGTTGCTTTTTTTATATACTCAGATTTTTTTATTAACTTCCTTAATGAACAGTAACATGCTGACATAGCAGGAAAGTAAGGAAAATCCTTAGAGGCTAAAATGACAAGAAAGCAGCAATGCAGAGCAGGAGATGGAGTTTGAAGTTCACTGTCGCCTTTTGTCCAAGGGATCCCGGTGGCTCAGAACGGAGGTCTGCAAACTGCCTCGTGAGCTTCCAGGGGACACTACGCTTTCCGTGGATGTGAGCGCCAGCGGCCGCTCTAAGCAAATCAATTTCCACCTTAACTTCCACCTGTATGTTTTCCTAAAATTCATCTGCTTGAGAATGTTCCTGAGGTCGAAGTTCCCAGCAGCTTTGCCATTTCTAGTTTTCCTTTCTGCCCTTTCCTGATATAATTCTCCCACGTTTCAAAAAAAAAATGTTTAAAAGTCAAAATTTTAACCCACCTAAATTTCATTGCATTACCTTTTTTCAAGTATGTACACAAAACTTCCTTCCTTCCTCCTGCCTCCTTCCTTCCTCCTCCCTTCTTCCTTCCCTCTTGCCTTCCTCTCTTCTTTCCTTCATTATTTATCATGGACCTGTTCATGTGCTAGGCACTGGGAGGATAAAAATAAATAACACACAAACTACCTTTCTCTTCTTATTCAAAATACTCTTAGAAGCTAAGCCTCAGCATGGAGAGCAGCAAACAGTTTTTATTCTGCTGCATCGCTTGACCCCTCTCCTCCTCCCCTCATGGACCTCCAGTAATTAAATGAGCTCAATGCCTTGGCGTTTCTATTGATAAAAAGGGAACAGTAGTAAAATAGAAAGTCCTTATTTTTTTTTCTCCTCACAACCTTGAAGAGAACCATCTTCATTTGTCTATAGTGCGATGGGTTGCATCCCTCTAGGAACTCATAGAAAACAAAGTGGTATTATTGAAACATGCCAGTGAAAGAATATTTAAACATTCAGAGGATGCCATTCTATTTTGTATATGAATGCTCTGGTAAATCTACCCTAGAGGTTGTGTTACAATGGGATCTCATTTTAAAGTAAGAGGAACCCATTATTCTCATTTAACATAATAGAGTATTCAGGTATATATGTGATTTTTGTTTTCTCTAAGTCATAATTTGAAAAAAAAAAAAAGAGCTTTCCATAAGGATTCCAAAAAAAATGTTGCTTATTTTTCCTAGAAATTCCCATGTCTAATAATTACTGTATTACTCAAAGCATGAGTTATACCAAGGATGTATAGATTATTTTTGAGTTGCAGCATGCTGTACAAGAAAGAGTATTAGGATGGAAGTCCTGAGACCTGGGTTCTAATGTCAGAATTGCTATTTACAACTCCTGGGTCTCTTTTAGTGAAGGTTCTTTTGGTTGCCAGCAACAGAAATAAACTCTAAATGATCTTTATTTTTAGGAAGAATCCATTGGAAGGACATTGGGGAAACTAATGAAATTGAAGAAAGAGCTGAACAACAAGATGCATGAAGAGAAGGCATAAACGTGACTCCAGGCTCTCAGCATCCGGAGAATGTGAAATTCCTTCCAATCTTGCTGCCCTTCACAGAATTACCTCACCAACCCACCAGTCTCTGCTTCCAATACCAAATGCTTAAGGAAGAGACTGATTAACTCAGCTTTAAACCAGGATTGAGAGCAACTGTCTCCGAGGTCTATCTCAGGAGGGACCCACCAGAATAGGATGACAGCCCAGACATGGCCCTGGGGCCTCCTCCTTGTACTCCAGCCATTCCCAGAAAACAGGGGCATCAATAGGACTGGGACCATGCCCAGAGGCCTCTGCCAGGGTCTTTGGGCAAGCGACCCAACCCATGAGCCTCAGGTTATTCTATAAAGTAGAAGTTGGACTCTATTATTATTAAGATCCCTTCTTCTTCTTCATTCTATAGTTAATAGTGGTGGTTCCTAGCACTTCTAGAAAATAATAATGGGAATCTTTAAACTCTTTTCAACGCTTCCAAAAATGTAACAGGAATTGTTTGTTGAAGATAAGTCTGCCTAGGCACACTAAAAATAAATGAGTAAATAAATAAATTAATTAAAAACAAACAAACAAACATATTGCAATTTATGCCCTAGAATTATTTCAACACAGTGCTCATATACAGATGGACAGCAATGGTCATATACATATGCAGAGCTCTGATTGGCAGTTAATTTTGATTAATGTAAGATAGGGAAATAATCACTCTTTAATCAATGTAACTTGATTTTTTTAAATGTCTTGTGGCCCTGGCCAGGTAGCTCAGTTGGTTACCGCTGCTCCAAAGGTTTCCTTAAACCAGCGGTCGACAACCTTTCGGACCTCACGGACCACCAGTGGTCCGCGGACCACCGGTTGGCAACCACTGGTTTAGACTCCATAGCCCTGACACACCAAGGTTGTAGGTTCAATCTCTGGTCAGGGCACATATAAGAAGGAGCAACCCATAAATGTATCAGAAGCGTTAGCAGCCTTTAATTTAAGTGATAAAGAGGAAACAATTTATTTGTGGAAGTTGGGAATAAATTTTCTCACCCACATCTACAGACACTTCCAAGAGAACTCTGGAAAATGAGGAACTTGTGGCTTTCCTGCTCGGCCTCCAGTACAAAAGCCCGTACACATTTACCCCTCTGTGTCAGTTTCCAAAGTGAGCGAAACGAACTTCACCGGGACATTTGAAAGAAGAACTGTGTTTCATCTCAGAAAAGCTGTCAAAAGTGCAGTTTCCCCCCGCTTTTAAGGAACTCAGAAGGAGAACTTGAAACCTATGAGGTTTGTATCTACTTTCTCTCCGTGTGGACATTAACAATTAAAACACATTAAAATAATAGGCAACCATAATATATGCTTATGTCTTAAACATTCTGGGTTAATTTTGGCTTAGAAAATTACCCCTTCATTTGAGAAACAAAACCAACAGAAAAGAAGTTGATCTCTGCCTAGCGCCAAGTGGGATGTCAGGTGACCTGGCTTCTAGTTAGTCCTACTCCTCCTGTAACCAGTTTCGGGTCCATGGGTCCATCGTCTCTCCCTCTGAACTTTAGTTTCCTCCTCTGTAGACTGAGAAGCACAATATGAGGCTAATTCTTTCTAGCTCTCATTTTCTGCGTTACTAAAACAGCACATATTGTTCAAGCTCCTTCTATGTGGCAGGCATTCTCTGGGTGATTAATATGTATTATGTCCTTTAATTCCCAATAGCAACATATCATTTTCCAGTTTTATAAGAGAGGAAACTGATACTGAGAAGTCAAAGTTGGGAGGAAGAGTCAGAGGTCTGTGTCCAGAAAGGCACTTTCAGCTTTACCCACTCAGATAATGAAAGTTTCCCACTTCCGCTTCCTCCAATTTCTTCAACAAAATCTCAGCAGACGCTCTCATGTGCAATGCTTTTCATCTTTCCCTTTGACATCACCTCTAATCACCTAAGTTACTTGTCTCTAAATTTCCTGCAATTTGTCTTCATCTTTCTGGAACTGAAGAGAGGATAGCAATCCGTCTTCCAGGTGCATTTTCCTTGGGCCCCTAACAAGGAGGTAAACTTCTTTCAGGAAATTCTCTAAGGCAGAGCCTCGGGTCTTTCGGGTGGTGCTGTGCTGGAAGGTTAAAAACGACAGAACTCAAAGATAGCGGGAGCCCCAGTTGGGGAATAGCTGACTAACAAATAAAGGGGTTTGGGAAATTGAAATTAGGCCAAAAGGTTAAGGAAACTGGAATTTTCTCACCTAAATAATAAAACTGATAAATATTGGAAGACCATTCTCCATGGACCCTCACATTTTTGCACATCTTGCAAGCAGGGTGCAGACTGCCCTTTGTTCCAGACCACTTTTCAAGAATGTTTGTGCTGCAAATAGCCTTGGATGATAGAGATAGGGTCTCACTCCAGAGCAAAGTGCAGGCATGTTTACTGCCTATTATAAAAGACTAGAGGCCCAATGCATGAAACTCATGCAAGGGGCTTGGCCCTCACAGCCCCGCTGCCTTGGCCGGCCTTGGAAGGTCGTCTGGACAGTTGACCGGAAGGATATCTGGACGGTCGTTCTGTTGTTTAGTCTAATTAGCATATTAGCTCTTTATGATATAGGATTTGGGCACCCTAAGTTCAGGGTTCCTCTCCTATTATGGAACTCACTGTGTATACAGGTGTCATCTGGCCATATTCATTCCCATTCTGTAGGAATTGGGGTTCAGGGAACTAAGACACAAGACACAAATGTGTTGACTATGTGGCTACTATTTTGTTATGAGTAATAAAGTCTTTCATCTCTGATCCAGAAATCTCATGTCTTCTGCCAACTTAAAATAATAACAGGCTAACTTAATAGGCTACAAGTAGAGTAAAACCTCAAACCCTCCACAATTCCTGACATTAATAGACTTGAGAACAAGTTTCCATGAAAAGAATTGACCTCTATCTTCAAAGAGAGGTCAACAAACTTTATTTTCCCCTTTGTGAGAACCCAAGAGAATTCTCTTAAATTGTAGAAAAGAATATATGGACCCAGATTTTTAGGTAAGTCATACAAATATTTGCTAATATTTGTATGGCTTACCTAGGGCAATTTTGGACTCCCCAGAGATCTTAAAGGAATACCCTAGATACCTATCCATGTGATTATATATGTCAGACTTGACACCCCTGATGCAAAGGC
>NW_005882037.1:0-5422 GCF_000147115.1 Myotis lucifugus | reverse complement strand
TATATATATATATATATATATATATATCTAAGTGACCAGCCGACCGTTCGACCATCTGACTGGTAGCTATGACATTCACCAGGGAGCAGACACTCAGGCAGCAGCTTCCAGGCTGCTGTGACTTGGCAGCTGCAGTTCTCAGGTGAGGCACCCAGAATCAGAGAGGAGGGAGCCCGATTCCAGGGTGCATCACTCGAGAACCACCCTCTTTCAAACCAGGACACTTTGGGGGATGTCAGAGAGCCAGTTTTGGCTGGATCCCCACAGGCCAAGCTGAGGGACCCCACCAGTGCAGGAATCCATGCACCAGGCCTCTAGTATGAGAATAAGAATACAGAGATTCTGCCATAAATGACAACCAACACCTGGCATGTAGACTCGATAAATCTTTGCTGACTAAAGTATGAATCTTTGAACATACCCTTCTATGAGCACAACACTGAGTTTTGGACACAAAGGGAAATGCACCTGATCCCTGCCCTTGGAAATGAATCATCCAGTGAGGAAGATTGCCATTGAATCATATTACATGACAGAATGACATTGATGCCAAGGAGAGGGACAAGCGTGGGTTGTTGGAGCAGAAAGAGGCATTTAATTCTGAATGGGACAAATGGGGAAGGTTTTATGGGGAATTAACATCAATGTTAATTCCAGAATATTTTATGTTAACTTTTTTCTTGAAAGCCACATTGCATGATTCCTTAAAAAGCAACTTTATTTATTTTATTTTATAATATTTTATTTTATTTTTATTTTTTTATTGCTTAAAGTATTACAAAGGGTATTACATATGTGTCCTTATTTTTCTTCCCCACCCTTGACAATCCCCTGGCCCCCACTACCCCCCAGTGTCTTATGTCCATTGGTTATGCTTATATGCATGCATACAAGTCCTTCGGTTGATCTCTTACCCCCCTCCCTCCTGCCCCCCAACGCTCCCTGGCCTTCCTGCTGCAGTTTCACAATCAGTTTGAGGCAGCTCTACTTCTGTATCTATTATTGTTCAAAAGTTTATAATGGTCTTTATAATCCATGAATGAGTGAGATCATGTGGTATTTTTCCTTCATTGACTGGCTTATTTCACTTAGCATAATGCTCTCCAGCTCCATCCATGCCGTTGCAAATGGTAAGAGTTCCTTCTTTTTTACAGCAGCATAGTATTCCATCCTGTAGATATACCACAGTTTTCTAATCCATTCATCTACTGATGGGCACTTAGGCTGTTCCAGATCTTAGCTATGGTGAATTGTGCTGCTATGAACATACGGGTGCACATATCCTTTTTGATTGGTGTTTCTGGTTTCTTGGGATATATTCGTAGAAGTGGGATCACAGGGTCAAATGGGAGCTCCATTTCCAATTTTTTGAGGAACCTCCATACTGCCTTCCATAGTGGCTGCACCAGTCTGCATTCCCACCAGCAGTGCACGAGTGTTCCTTTTTCTCCACATCCTCTCTAGCACTTGTCGTTTGTTGATTTGTTGATGATAGCCATTCTGACAGGTGTGAGATCCAGAATATTTTATGTTAACTTTTTTCTTGAAAGCCACATTGCATGATTCCTTAAAAAGCAACTTTAGAAGCAAAAAAGAAGCAAACTTTGGCCAGGAACTTTACATGTATTTGTGTTGCACAGCAGCCCAAAGAGTAAAGTACTATTATCCCTGCTTATCAGATGAAGGATGAGTTTCAGAGCTATTGATAACTTGCCAAGAATCCTGAAGCTCAAAAGTGGTGAAGAACAGTTTAGAACCCAAATCTTCCTGACTCCAAAGGCCATGCTCTTCCCACTCCACACTGGAAGATTTTGATGGTGGTGGCAAAGAGAGCATTCTAGGCTGAGGAAACCACCTGCACAAAGGCACAGAGGCGGGAAATAATGTGTTATGTGTGGGAAACAGAAAGTGCATTTGCCTTGAGGTCAGACGAAATCTCCTACTGTTCTTCCCAAAAGGGCTCCTGAATCAACTAGTGGACTCATTTGTTAATTTTTCTTCCCTTCTCAGCTCCTTTAACAACTTTATCTCTTCTAGGCCCAGAGTTTATTTTTGCAGCATGACATAGGTCATCTTTCCATATTTAAGAAGTCCAAGTGGAACCGCCTGATGCAAAGATTTGTGATGTGTCATCTCAAGGTACAGGATGTTCAGGGAGTAGGAAGAAATTCTCAAAGGTCATTTCCTAAGGCAGTGGTTTCCAAATTTGCTTGTGCACTCAGATCTTTAAAAAATGTTTGTGCACACCCTGAAAATAAATATAAACATACTAGCAGTGTAGATACTATGCATATATGCAAATATGTAAGATTACATTATAATATATATGCTGAAAATAGAATTTTAAATTTTTATAAGGATTTATTTTTATTTAAGAAGCTGTAACATTTTTTCTTACCCAAGTAAGCTTTTTGACCCAATCCCTGGCACCCGGTTAAGGAACTCCTCACAGAAGAAAGGTTGTGCCTTTAAAAATGAAGATATGTCCTATAAATTCACGAATAGGAATATTTTTAGGAGGGCTCTGAACATTTACTGCTGGGAAGCTAGGGAAAGCCAGCAAACCTGAATAGTCCCAAAAAGGTGTGGCTGTGAAGAGATAAAGGAAACGGTGCAGAAGAATAGATAAAAATGAAGAGAAAGAGGAAGACTGAGTGGGCAAGGAAGCTCAGATGGCTTTGGTCAAGAGTTAAAGGTTGCAAAACCCAGTCTGCTGGAAAAAGCAGGTGCCCATGATGGCCATTGGTCTTATCCTCACTAACATAAGCTCCAGATGGGCAGCCACAGTGTCCTATGCACCATTGCAATGCAGCACCCAGCAAAGTGTCCAGCACATAGTAGTTCTACAATGAGCATTTGTTGAATGAGTGGATGAATGGGTGGATGGATGAATTAATTATTTATTAATTAATGATTGAATGAATGAATGAAGCCAACCAAGGACTGCTAAGAATGACTCTTAGTCCTGACTCTGATAAAGTTCACTGTGTGACCTTGAGGGCGTCACTTTCTATTGTTGGCCCTCAAGTGTTGTCATCTGTAATATTAGGAGATAAATTTGAATTTGCATTTCTATGACATTCTAGGATTTGATGACTATGTGCTCTGGCTCAGGAAGATAGGAAATGCCTCTGAGCCTTTCACTAAGCCAGATCCTTCCATTCAAGCCAGACCCTCGTAGGAGAAACTCATAAGCTCTGCTTCAGAGCCTCTTTGTTTTTTCTTATTGAAGTGACTTCATATTGAATTAGAAGATACTTGGTTAGAACCACCATCTAATCCTACCCTGTTTTCAGTTGAGCAAAATGAGGCTTAAATACCTTAAAATAACAGAGAATTGAGTCAGGATTAAGGTCAGAAATATCTGTTCCCCCACATGGTTAGAAGGAATAATATATTATCATTTTATGTAACAAGTTTAATGGGAAAATTCCTGTAAGTACACTATTCGGCCCTTTATCCACTAGTGTTAGATGAAGTGTTTGGGGATTCACTCAGAAATCTTTAACACAGAAATAAAGCAGAGGTGGTTCTTTCTGGCATTGTGGGATTCAGGTAGTGTACCCTCTCAGCCTCCCTCTCCTACTCTGAGGTAGTCAGAGGAAAAATGAGACTCATCTGCTCTGGAGATAATTGACAATTGATTTGGTGCCAGTGAATGGAATATTTTAATCAACTCCACCCTTGCTGGTACTTTTTAAAAACTACTGCTTTCCCATTGATCCAAATTTGTACACAGCTCTCTTGTTATAAGTTGTGTCTCCAGAAACAATTTTGAATATAATCTTGATGACTCATAACCAGAGTAAATAAATGGTAAATGGCTCTAAAAGCAAATCAAGAGTGGTCTATAATGGATCAATGGGGGAAAAGGGAGACATCTGTAATACTTTCAACAATAAAGATTTTAAAAGTAAATAAAAGCAAATCAAGTGCACTCAGGCAAAACTAGTGATTTCTGGGCAAAACTAATATAGGCTTCAACTATGCACAGGAGAGAGTTACCTGTGGGGAAGAAAGGTGGGCTGGGGCGGGGGGTGTTGAGGGGGACAAAGAAAATTATCCCATAAACAGCAAACATCTCTGCTTTGTACATGTATGACAATTTTAAATTTCAAAGCTTGATTTCACATTAATTTGCCCTCCTCCCACCTGGAAAAGGCACAGATATTGAAATTCTTTGGAATTCTCATCCACCAGCTGTGCAAAAACAAATGCATTTTGGTCTTTGCCATGCTCGCATAAGAAAATAGTGTTTCTGAGAATAAACCACGAAATGTCTGCATACATTTTGGACTTCTGTGCAATGTGAAAATCAAAATGGACTCCCTGTAGCATATTTTCACCCCTCACTCCCATATGCATATTTTGCAAACTATAAGAATCAAGTGTTATTATAGAGTTAAAGAAGTAGAATAGTTGAAATTAAAACCTTCCTTAAAAATCTGGCTTATGTTGTTTCCATGACTACATCCTAACACATTTTGGGAGGAAGAGTGTCAAGCATGGTATTTCCTGTAATCCTTCCGGTAACCTCATCCATTTTACAGATGATGAAATTGGTCAAGGGCACACACCTAGTAGCAGGACTTTAGATTCAGGATGGTTTCAGTCCAAACCCTGGCTACTGTCCTAAGAAAGGACATAATGTGAAAATGAAGAAAGACTTAGGGTGGTTCCTGTATGGAATTAGGTGCCCAGTAGCCTGTTTTGCACGAAGTTGATAATCCTTACTTCCCCAGGGATCACCCTCTCCCTTATCTCCAGAAATTGTAGCTTCCAGACAGAGGAGCCAGGGAGGAGCCAGCTGCTTTAGATCACACCCACACCACTCTGACCTCTGTTTTAAGTTCCACAACCTTGAGCAGACACTCTCTGACCTTCGTGAATCAAATCCTGTCTCTCATATTACCAATTTCCATAGATAGTTGTTGGCTGAAGGGTACAGTAAGCTGGTAGAAGAAGCCAAGATATTGGCTATCAGAGGATTTAATTGAAAGAGAGAACCATTGCTTATCACAGTGTCCTTGTTTAGTTGTCTCCTGCACTTATTAAATTATATGTTTCATGAATGTGGGAATCCCATCTTATCATGTCTATCTTTATATTCTAAATATTGCCTACTTCAGTATCTGATACATGGGACAAACTTCAAAGTACATAGTGAGTGGGTGAATAAATGAGTGAATACACAATTGTAAGAGTGAGTGGGTGATGTACAATTTGATAGGAGAAATGCAGAGTCCATTGGAGCCCCAAAAGGGGCAACAGAAACTGATGACTCCATGTTGAGTTTGAGATGTCATGAGACATCCAAAGGAAATGTTTTGAAAGTGATCTCCCGTTCAAGCATGAGATTCAGGAGAGAGCACTGGACTGGAGAGAGATTCTACTGGAAGGACATTAGGGAATGTTAGAAGTT
>NW_005882036.1:0-5422 GCF_000147115.1 Myotis lucifugus | reverse complement strand
GGGACCTAGAGCACAAGAGAAGAGGCTGGCCTTGGCTAGAAGCAGGAATAGGAGCTCCACCCAAACAGAGGGAAGGAAGGTGAGTTCTGGAATCATATGCAGGTGAGCGGCTGGATCTAGGGGTGAGGACGTAGGTTGTGCTGGTCTAATTTCTTCCATAAGCCAGCACCTGCCAGGGCAGGGAACATCACTGTGTACATCTATTTCAGAAGCTCCAGCATACAGAAAGTTTGGTGCTTTGTTAGGCAGTCAGGCATATTGCCAGAAGAGATCCTAATCATCTCTGCCTGGGACTCATCCCACTGTCCCACTCATCACACTGTTCCCACTCATCCCAGGTAGGCTGCCCGTGTGCTGGTCCACAAGGGGCTGGTCAAAAGGATTATAGTCAGGATGGATTGCCAGGGCTCAGCTGCTTAGTAGCCTATGGAAGTCTTGGCCAATTGCTCAACCTTTAGTCATTATCTCCACCTTTGCTCTCTGTTCTAAGCCACTAACATCTTGCACAGGGATTATTATCATAGCCTCCCCACTGTACTCTTTGCTTCCCCCTTTTAGTATATATATATTTTTCAGAATATACTCCCTGACAATGTCAGCCAAAATGATTCTTTTTTAACAGATTAGGCCATGTTTCTCCACTGTCTTTAAATCTCTTGTGTTTTCCCTTCTGATTCACAATACCAGCCAATGTCCTTTTAACGGCCACGTCTGTACTTATGTAATCTTCCTGATATCTATATGGACTTTTTACCTGCTTTCCCCCCAGACTCTCAACCTGGATTCTTGACTTTTGTTCCCCACATTCACAGACTCTGCATTGCTTTCTTCCTCAGACCCAGGGTTCCTGATGGTTACTACCCTCCAGCTCCCCACCCACAACACTGCATCTTTTATGACTTAGTCCCTTTTTTGTCTGGAGCCACCTTCTTCCTTTGTGCCTTTTTTGATTTTTTTTTTTTACTTTTAATAGTGATTATTTTTAGCCTCTGTGGTTGGGGGGTGGGGGAGTAACAGCCATAATCCTATCCACTATGCTCCCAACTTTGTCTTAAACTTCTGCTGCCAAAGTTTCTGCTTTACTTCTTACTCTCACATAACTGTGGTTATACTTGGGGGGAAATAGATCTGTATTCTCAGGGACACACAACCAAAGTAGGGTGGTTTTGTTTCTAAGATCACCTATCACTTCCTGCAGACCTGCAAACCCCAGAGGGACAATGCCTCATGGATCTTCATCACAGCTACAAGTTTGAAAGGGATAAGAAATGTCTCAGGAATTCCTTACATTGTAATGCTTTTCAGGTTCCAAGGAGTTGGAAAGCAGTGCCTTCATCCTCCAGTCCTCCACAAATTTATTCCCAGGCTCTTGCCTTCATTGTCCTGCCCAATTGTCTGAGCATCCCTGGGATGGGCTTTGTCAATTACCAAATCACTTACTTAGCATACATGCAATAATTTACAAAGCCAGTTCCCGAACCTCCTAGTTTAATTAAGATTATATTTGGCCCCTCTACAGATGCTCCTAAGCTTTTGGCAGTTTTCCCACATGAATTCCTTAGTTAAATATTTTTGATAGCATGCACAGGACAAGTTTGATTAAGTATCTCTTAATACCGGCAATACTCACCAATCCTGAAGAGTGAGTGCAGTTACTATTTTTAAACTAAAAATGTATTCCCATTTTCTCATCACTCCTGTTCTCACCCATCACACCAACATTTGTTGCCATTTTCTAATGTATGATACACTAAACATTTTCATTCTATAAACAACATTTTAAAGCTCTAATGAAAGTTTCAGTGTAGCCTGGCTCCACTGTGATTCAGCAAGACTGTAAAGTAACAACAGAGTAATTCTGATGAACTAACCAGCTTGTTAAAAAAAAAGATATTACTTGCATTTGCTTTGAGAAATGGGTGCTTCGAATTTTACTATTTTCTAAGATGTAAAGGGATTTTGTTTCATTTCTTCCTGTCTTTTCTTATGAACCCATAGTATGAAGAATAAGGACAGGGCACTTCAGAGGTATTTGAGGGTAAAGAAGAATCAGTGTATTAGGAAAGACTTCTTTGGATTCCATTTTTCTCTATTAATACTGTTTAGATTAGTAAGCAATATGGATTACAACCAAAGAACAACTCTCTCTTCTGGCCTCATTCTTACCCCCTAAATATAGGCAAACCCATATACTTTTTTTACTCAAAGAATTTCTACTTATCTTTCAAGGAACAGCTCTAATGTTTTCTTCATGTTGAGGGTGTGAGTAACCTTCCTCCATCTAGCCACTTATTTTTCTGTTTATACTGTATTTTCCATCTACCACTACTTATTATTATTATTATTGGTTGTTTATAATATTTCTTCTGGATTCAAGAAGATACTCAAGGCAAAAGCCATGTATTTTCTTTAATATTCAGTATGCAATAATAAATGATGAATAAACTGATGACAAACTGAGTAAATAAAATAGATTTTGTTACCTAATTAACAGGAAAAGAAATAAAATTAATAGATGAGAAAATAGACTTCTAGATATACTAGATAAACTAAAGCAATTGACTCTGGAATGAAGGGGAAATGCTATATTTTTTCTATCCTCTTAAGATGTATTTGTTTCCCTAAATGTAGAGGTAGGTGGACAAAATGTACAATATCAACATTATAACCTCCTCTTGAGAAGACCCTATCACAGAATGGCCTTGATTTTTACCTAGACAAGTGGAAAAAAAACAACAACTGTGACCACAGAGCAACAGAGAACATACATGAGGTCATTCCTCTTATTCTCAGTGAGAAAAGCTAACTTTGGGACCTGCAAGGACACCATCAGCACCAAAAGGGAGTAAAAAGGAAGTGGTAAGGTGGAAGTGAAGCAAGCTATCATGGTGGGACAACTCTTGTTATTCTAAAGAAGAGAGACAACTGCAATTCAAGAGGGCGGTAGATGGACTTAGAAGTGAAAGTCAAGATAATGACCTGGCAGTGCGTACCACACTTTGGTGCTGGCTTTCAATCATAGGTGAAAAATGTAACCTGTCCTCCTAGAAGGATTAGAGCCAGTCTATGGCTCATTAAGAATTGTCTAGAGATCAACTTGAAGATAGTTAGAGAACAAGTGATCAGAGCACATTATGAGGAATATGAGCTCTGTTACATTCAAGAAGAGCAATAGTGAAATTAACAGAACCATATTTTCCAAAGGGTGTTCTTGAGACCCCAATCTAGGGGCTCCGGACACTATTTTCATTTACTTTTGTTTTGTTTTGTTAAATTTACTGGGGTGACATTGGTTCATAAGATAATATAGGTTTCAAGTGTACAATTCTATAATACATCATCTGTCTATTGTGTTCACTGTCCAAAGTTAAGTCTTTTTCCATCACCATTTATCCCCCCTCACCCTTTTATATCTTCCCCCACCCCGTTCCCCTCTTGTAATCATCATACAGTTGGCTGTCTATGTCTAAGAGTTTCTTTCTCTCTCTCTTTTTTTTTTTTTGCTTAATCTCTTCACCTTTCCACCCATCCCCCCAATGCCCCTCCCCTCTGACAGCTATCAGTCTGTCCTCTGTATTTGTTTCTTTCTATTTTGCTTGCTTGTTTATTTTGTTCATTAATTGCACATATATGTGAAATTACATGGTATTTGTCTTCCTCTGACTGGCTCATTTTACTTAGCTTAATAACTTTTGAAACCAAAGCTCTTGGGAATCCAGTTGTTCTTGGGCCCTAGCTTGTTTCTTATCAGGCAGACAAAGACTTCAGAATGTTTGGTTTTCTTGGGCAGGGAACACCAGAAAGACTTCATTGTCCTTAATTCTCTTTGTTTCCCCAATACTTTCCCCCAAAGTAGTACACCTTGCAACTTTTGAGAAGAATTTGGACCAGTTTAGACAGCTGTTTTACTAATTTATTCCCAGGGCATAAATATAGAAAAGGTAAACTTTTAGGATTTAAGATCATGTTAGAGATTATATTTTCAATTATTTCTTTTCTGAAAACAAAGAAAAGTGATGCCCATAGAAGTGAGGAGCTTGTATAAGAATCTTAGCTATAAATAATTTTCAAAATCATTAAACTGGCTAATGAATTTTGGAGGGGAAAAATTATGCAATATCTAAATAAATATCTTAAGTAAAAAGTTTGGTCTAATTTAATTTTGTCATGTTAACTTTTATTCTGAACAGAAAATTAAACACTAGTAACTAAAGCGTTAATAACAGTTGCTAATTTAAAATATGCCCCCCTAAAAATTATCTTTGACTTGAAAAGAAATTTTACATTAAGTGTGTCTATTTTTTAAAATAATATTCTAAATAGGAATCAAGAGTATTAATGGCAAGCCTCAAAAAAATTGTTAGACTACAGAACAGATAAAATTTCTTCCTGAATTATCAAAATCTGAAATTCCTAATTCTTGAGAAACAGGGCATAGATGGAATAGGCATCAGCTCTACAATGTGATTTTATCAGCTGAAAGAACAATATGAGGTTGGTCCTAATATCTCAAATAGCTCCTAAATCTAGAAATTTCTCTCTATTTAATTCATTCCTTTGAGTCAGAGAAAATGGAGGGGATCATTGAGTCCAGAATGTCTCCTCCTTTTCTCACCTACAAATCCGTCTGCGTTCCCCCCTCTTATTGTATTCATTAGTCTATCTCTCAGTCAATTTTGAGCTCCTTGAGGGCAAGAACCAAGAGCTATGCTTGGCACATAGAGGAGAATCTACCATTGTTTGTCAAAGAAATAAAGATGAGTAGTGATTGGAGAAATCACAATAGAGTACTTCTGTGTGATTTGCATAACACAGCCATTGAAAATAACATTGCCAAAGAGATTCAGATGATTAGAGAAGGATTGGATATATAGAAAAACAGGTTTGGAGAAATAAGATAGTAACAGGATAGGTTCATAGGTTTATATGCACGTGTTTCAGACTTTACTTAGACTAGCTATTGTCAATTATGTGTTTCTTATCCTATTGTGGGTGTCTGGGCATTTTCATACTTTTCCTTGTCTGAGGTTAAGCACCACTGTTATTGCACACAGGTGAACATCAAATAATAGTCCCACCCAATGTTCTGGTGCCCTTAGTAGATAGGACAGCTAGGCAGTCTATGCAAATGTATCTGAATGTTGTTATACTTGCTTGGGTGAGCTGCACATTACATGAGACCACTTAACCACTTGAAATTAAATCTTAAGAGTTGAAAAGAGAGTGAAGGAAGGGAGAAGAAAAATATGTGTTAATGAGCATTAAATATAAATTTTACCTCTCTAGTCTCAGCAGAGTGCCCAAGAATATCTGATTTTCTATTAAAAAAAATATCTGAACAATACAGACCATAATTGCAAATTAGCTCCACATTCCTCCTGAAAGTACAGCAAGAACTAAGTATTTGAATACTTCAATATAA
>NW_005882035.1:0-5422 GCF_000147115.1 Myotis lucifugus | reverse complement strand
TCCCCAAAGATTCCATTGTAAGAGACTTTTTAAACAGGAGGTGACTTTGAGTCAATTCAAATGGGCCCTGGAATACCTCAAGGATTTATTTTCTCTGCTTATTAGAGAAATGTTTTTAACTAATTTAGGACTACTTAATATGCTTGAAATTTCCTGAGAAGCTTTACCAAATTAAAACATAAAAATAACTGGGCTATTTGTGTCCATCTATTTTTATTGAAATGGATGTTCTAAAGATTTCAACCTGCCCTAGGAAGGAATGTACAGAGATTCAAAGGAAATTACAAATAGGAAATTCTCTGCTGTGACAGTGGTCTTGGTGTCAGTGACACCGGGCCAGCCAAGAGGATGGTTCCCTGTGAGGGTGTCTGGCAGTTCGACTCCCGGTATTTGTGGCACAAACATTGGAAGTTTATATGAATTATAACCAATTCTCAATACAAGAAGCCATGAACAATGTTTGAAAATCTTACATATTATTTGTTCTTTTTATATTGAAATTGTGTATTGAATCCAAATATATACATATACATATATATATTTGCTATCATTTTCTGTAATTTTACAGAATTATTCTCCAAAAATTATTGCATTGAAATGTTATAGTTTACAAAAAAAAGCAGTTTTTTTAATCAATTGCATTGCAATCAAAACTACATGCCGAACCGGTTTGGCTCAGTGGATAGAGCGTCGGCCTGCGGACTCAAGGGTCCCAGGTTCGATTCCGGTCGGGGGCGTGTGCCTTGGTTGCGGGCGCATCCCCAGTGGGGGGTGTGCGGGAGGCAGCTGATCGATCTCTCTCATCCATGTTTCTAACTCTCTGTCCCTCTCCCTTCTTCTCTATAAAAAATCAATAAAATATTAAAAAAATATTTAAAAAAAACTACAACCATACCACTTGGGTTTGTCATTCATAGATATTGTTTTACTTTACTGCATTTTCAAATATGTTACATCTTTAGAAAAATTAATGAAAAGGACTCTTGACTTACTCTATTTTTTATTTTTTTAATATATTTTATTGATTTTTTACATAGAGGAAGAGAGGGGGATGGAGAGTTAGAAACATTGATGAGAGAGAAACATCGATCAGCTGCCTCCTGCACACTCCCTACTGGGGATGTGCCCACCACCAATGTGCATGCCGTTGACCTGAATTGAACCTGGGACCCTTGATTTCTCAGGCCTACGCTCCACCCACTGAACCAAACCAGTCAGGGCTTGACTTACTGTAAGTAACAGGTTTCTACGCAGGTCACATCTTTGAACTGAATGAAGAAGTATAGAACTCTAAGGAATAACTGAATTCATGAAAGTACTAGCAAATAACCAGGATAAAAACCAAAATGGGTAGGGAATAAATGAAGAGAAGATGGATATTATTGTTATGACTCTGTTTAAAATACTGCTGATTTTTAAATCATTTTGTTTTCCAAATATAAGGAAAACTAAAAGCAGACATTCTGCATTACTCTCCATGACTCACTAAGGAGGTTATGGGGAATGATACATTAGTGACATTCATTTCACAGTAATCCCAAGAGACAAAGACTTCAAGGACCAAAACTTACAACCAGGAGATTTTGTTTATTGAAACACATAAATTAAAGATGCTCCCGAAGGTGTTATAAAGGATGTTACCTTATTAGAGGCCTAACCACAAATGGACATCTGTCACTGACACTGCCCTCCATCCACCATGGAGACTGAAGACTTTTCAAGGATGAGAAACCACTGGCCGTGGGGGCTGACAGCTTTCCCAAGAAGTCAACAAGGCCTGGATGCTGACAAATTACTGCTGCTCAAACCTTGTTCTTCTATCTCCTAACTGTTATTGATTAAATGTACATCAACTGATTTTTATATTGTTATCACAATCCTTATTACATATGAAAAGTTGAATTTTGATATCTGCTAATTTTTCCCACCTACTAGACAAGTACATTCTAATGATCAGTCATGATAAGGAAATAGTAGAGAGTCTTAGTTCATCTGGCCAAACATAGCATAAGTACAAGGGGAAGTGGATGAAGAAGGAAACATATAATTAGCTTAATAAACAATTATGAAAATACATGCAAAGAGTTTTTTGGTTTGCTGGGATGCTTATTTCCCTTAGGCACTTTCTTGTCTAGTAGTAGACATTTTCTCTTCCTACACAGTGTTCCTGCTTTAATGTTGTTGCTTTTGTTCCTGGTATGTAAATGTTATACTAGAGGCAAAATACCAAATTAAGACAAGCAGCAAAGGGACTCTGTCATGTTAGCTCAAAATATAAAATTGATACAGACTATTTTTTAACAAGGACATATAGGATCTCATGGCCTCCCATGCACCTGCCTTTTTATTTTGATTAATAATAAAAATTCCACTTTGAACGCCATTAAAGGTTATAGTCTTACCTTATCCCGAATGGTCCATTGTTCAGCAAGACATAACACTAACACTCATCTTCAATGCATAATTTGTATTGATTTATGAACAAATGGAGGATGTGTGAATGAAAAAGGGGCCCCATGCTAACCTGACTAGCTCAGGGAAGTCCTGCAAGGCAGCCTTGCAAACTCAGAGAACTTCAGTAACTACAAAGGATGGTCTGAAATTAAAACACTAACTAAAAGGAGCTCATGATGGGTAGTCAGATCCTTGTCTGGAATCTACCCTGACAAAGGTCCATCTTTACCTTAACTGAGTCTGTGTACTGCCTTTTTGCCTCTATGATAACATATCGTTGGATTTTCCTTATTTTGGACACCTCATGCACAGGCACCGTTCTGTGCTCTGTGGAGATCAGAGATCCCTTCTTTGTTATTGAGTTCATTGTTGACTTGAAACTATCCTATATCCATCTATGTAAAAGAAATATGTGCCTATCATTTTACCCTTTATCCAATCACACAAGTGTCTCCACTTTGCTTTCTCCTCTCTCCCTAGTCTATCACCCATGGATTTCATGGAACCCACAAAAGTCTGCCCTTTTGCTTGTAATGTACAAAATAAGGTGCAAAATTGTCATTCTCTGGGGGATTCTCTCAACCCATGAGATTTTGCTTGCTCGCAATTGTTGACACTTTGGATCAAATAAACACACACAAACTTTTCACTGCCTCAAAGTTTTCACATTAATAAGAGAAAAGGTTCTTGGCAGGAAAAGTAGAATTGCAGGTGAGGAATACGAAACACATTAGTATCTTAGGTCATTTTCTTAGCAGAGGACAGACAGCACATGCTTGTATTAAGAGTGTCACCCGTGCTATTTCTGACAGAACATCCCAGTGTAAGATGAGAACACAGAGGCTTTTCCTGGGGTGGAGGGTCTGGATATTAGGACATGTGGTATGTTTAGGGTGGCACCGTTGTCATGGCAATGGAAGGTTTTAAGGTCCAGATCCCACAGCAATAAAGACATGGATCTCCGTGATAAGCAGTCCCGGTCCCCATACAATGTGCAGCCTTGGGAGGCCCCAGCTCCTGACATGGAGGAGACGAGGACCCAGATTCCTTTGGGTACTGGACACTAGGAGGCATCTCAGGGGAGTAGCAGGGTGCCTTCTGGAACCTGGGTCCTGTTGACTCCCTGGGGCTCAGGAGTTTGGGTCAAGTGGGCACCTACACTCACACTGCGGCGGTGCTTCCGGCTTGAGGATATCTCAGGTATCTGTGCCTCCTGCAGGGGCATGGAGTTGAGGACCCCATCTGTCGGCTCCGGTCTGTTCTCCTGTGCGGAGCTCTATAAATACAGTTCCCAGTCACCAGGGGAAAACCTCAGAGCCCTGTTTTGCTGGTTCTCTAAAACTTGTGACCCTCCACTCCAGACACATAATGTGATCTACTGAGACCTCTACTGGCAAGGAAAAGGCTTGACAGCTTGGGGGCCTGGGACTCCCATTGGCACAGACAAGGGACCCCTCTGGAGCCCCATCTCCACCTGCCTGCCCTACCCTGGGGTGTGATCACAACAGGACCTCTACATTATCCACTGCTCCAAAAACTGCCCCGTGGTTCTCCCTTCAGGTCCCTCTTCCCACCACATGAAGGGGAGGGATGTGGGCTGCACAGGGATGGCCCACAGAGGAGGCTGGCCTGGCGTGGATGGGTCTGACCCAGGCCACCTTCACTTACCTGAGAGGATCTTCTTGAAAATGGCCAGAGATGTCGGGCACGAGTGTTGAACCGACTACAGAGTCTGGAACAACTCTCCCTGCGTGGTCTCTGGGAACCAGAGCCCCGATAACTGGGAACACAACAAGAGAACATGTTGAACTGTCAACTGTCTCTTGCCAAGTGAGTGGCAGTTGGGCAGTTGCTAGAAAGTGGGTGCCTGGTTACGAGGGTTCCAAGTTCTATTAGGAAGTGACCTCACTTCTTGGAATTGCCTCTCTGACTCCCCTCACCTAATAACAGCTATAGATAGTCCTATGAGCTGCTGACTGCTCACCTACCTTCTCCATGGAACACCAACAGTGTACACAGTGACACGAACACACCCTCTCCACAAGGTCTAGCTGCAGCCAGGGTACTAAGTTTGAGAGACAGACCTGGGCTCAGACTCAAACCCTCATTCTTTTTTATATATATTTTTATTGATTAAGATATTACATATGTGTCCTTATCCCCACATTATCCCCTATTCCCCGCTCATGCTCTCACCCCCCACCCCCGTTGTTGGTGTCCATTGGTTAGGCCTATATGCTTGCATATAAGTCCTTTGGTTGATCTCTCCTCCTTACCCCCACCCTCCCCTACCTTCCCTACAAGGCCCTACAGTCCAAACAATGCCTCTCCGTCTCTGAACCCCTCATTCTTACCTCTTCTTGATCCTGGATACTTCATTGTGCCTGTTAGATCCTGTCTCTTTTCTGCCTGCACAATATTGCAGGCAATATTCAGGCTCATGAAGGGTAGTAGCTATAAAGTAGGAGGAGGAATGTCACCAGGGAAAAATGTCTACAACCTCTTTTTTTTCCTATTGTTACCTTCTCAGTGTCTGTTTTCCTTTTAATTCCACCCAGAGTCATTTTATTTAGTGTGTGTGTGTGTGTGTGTGTGTGTGTGTGTGTGTGTGAGAGAGAGAGAGAGAGAGAGAGAGAGAGAGAGAGAGAGAGAGAGAGAGATTGTGTGTGCACACACACAAATGCTAATGCTAGGTTGTATTGTGTTAACAAAGCCTGAATACAGTGGTTTGCAGAGGCAAAGGTTAATTTCATAGCCATATGACTTCAATGATCTGGTGGAACTGAAAAGACTTCCTGAGTTTTTGGATTGTCCATCTTTTTTCTTATTGTAAGGATGAGAGTAAGAACTTCCAAGCTCATATGTCAGAGTGGAAACCTGAATTGACAGTTTATTTGACAATGGCCTGTGGGGGACATGACTTCCATTTTCCCCTTTCTAACAGCTGCCAATTCCATATCTAGGTGGT
>NW_005882034.1:0-5424 GCF_000147115.1 Myotis lucifugus | reverse complement strand
CCCCCAGGCCTCTAGGTGGCATTGCACAGGCAGGTCCTGGAATGTGCTGGCTCACACGATAGGTGTCCAAGCTCAGACGGGGTACCTTCTAACATCATCCCTTAGCTTGTTTCGAAAAGAGAGCAAGGGGGCTCGGAAGCAGGCCTGTTTCTCGGACTCAGGCCCACAGAGCGGCCGGCTGAGGCCAGCCAGCAGCCCCGGCCGGTGGCGTGCGTGGACCCTTCGCCTCTAAGTCCTGCTTCGGGCCTGTGCCCTCTGTTAACCCCCTGTCTCACCCTGGGTCCCAGACACGCTGTCCCGGGCGTCATCCTGTGGTCTGCCTCCCAGGGAGAGAAGGTGCCCGGCCCTGCTGAGCAAGGCATTCCGGCCTCAGGTCGGTGATTTCCGTACTTAATTATGGAGTAAACCAGACACGGCGGACACGGTTCAGGACACGGTTCAGGACATGGTTCAGTGCGTGGGCTCTGGGGCCTGGCGGGCTGGGTTTCAACCGGATGCTCCCCTTTGTTTAATGTGTGACATTGGGCAAGACTCTTAAAAAAATATTTTTTTTTATTGATTTGGGAGAGGAAGAAAGAGAAACATCAATGATGAGAGAGAATCATTGATCGGCTGCCTCCTGCACGTTGGACCGAGCCTGCAACCCCAGGCATGTGCCCTTGACCAGAATCGACCCTGGGGCCCTTAGGTCTGCAGGTCGACACTCTATCCACTGAGCCACACCAGCCAGGGCTGGGCATGACTCTTGACCAGTCTGTGCCTCAGTTTCTTTGTCTGTGAAATGAGGCCAATAACATGACAGAGGGGCTGTGAAGATCTGAGCTCAGGTTCAGGAAGCCTTCAGAACAGAGGCAGGCTGCGGTAGGCCTGTATGAGAGCTTGAGGACCAGATCCACAGACAGGAAAACACACGGACAAGCGCAGAGAAGGTACAAGCACTCTTGGACACATTGCCTGGGTTTTCCAAGCCTGATTGCTGTTCTTTTATATATTTCAGAGAGGATGGGAGAGGGAGAGAGAGAGAGAAAAACATCAATGATGAGGGAGAATCATTGATCGGCTGCCTCCTGCACGCCCCCCACTGGGGAGCAAGTCTGCAACCTCGGCGTGTGCCCTGACTGGGAATAGAACCGTGACCTCCTGGTTTGTAGGCTGATGCTCAACCACTGAGCCACACAGGCCGGGCTGCTTTTCTTTCTTTCTTTCTTTCTTTCTTTCTTTCTTTCTTTCTTTCTTTCTTTCTTTCTTTTCTTTTTCTTTCTTTTTTAAAAATATATTTTATTGATTTTTTACAGAGAGGAAGGGAGAGGGATAGAGAGTTAGAAACATCGATGAGAGAGAAACACCGATCAGCTGCCTCCTGCACATCTCCTACTGAGTATGTGCCTGCAACCAAGGTACATGCCCTTGGCTGGAATCGAACCTGGGACCATTCAGTCCGTAGGCCAATGCTCTATCCACTGAGCCAAACCGGTTAGGGCTTTTCTTTTTCTTTTTTAAGTGATTTGAGACACAGAGAGAGAGAGAGAGAGAGAGAGAGAAACATCGATGTGAGAGAGAAATATTGGTTGGTTGCTTCCTCGAGGCGCCCTGACCTGGGCATGTGCCCTGACTGGGAATCTAACCGGTCACCTCTTGCTGTGCAGAGCGATGCTCCAACCCACTGAGCCACACCGGCCAGGCACGTCACGTGCGTTTTACCCGCAAGATCTGAGATCCCATGTAAACAGTGTGGAGTTAGCGCATTCCTTTTCCTCGCTCCGTGGCATCCGGTGGTTAGAATTTGCCACTTTCTATTTGCCACCGTTGTTTTGTTACCGATGGCTGTTCCCAATTTTGATGACCACTCCTGACGCTGCAGTCCATGTCCTTGCACGTGTCTTCTCGGGCACAGCTCTGAGGCTACAGATCTTCTGCCCGGGATGGAAATCGCTGGGCCAGGCCATGCCCTCATTTTAACCCTCACCTGAGGGTAATTTCCCATTGACTTTTAGGGAGAATGGAAGAGAGAGGGAAAGACACAGAGAAATATCGATGTGAGAGAAACACAGCGATCGGTTGCCTCCTGCATGCGCCCTGACTGGGGCCCGGGCCAGGGAGGAGCCTGCGACCGAGATACATGCCCTTGAGCAGAATTGAACCCGGGACCCTTCGGTCTGCAGGCCGACGCTCTAGCCAGTGAGCCAAACTGGCCAGGGCCATACCCTCATTATACTTTACCAGATATTGCAAAATGACTTCTCTGGGTACACAAACTCACTGCCAGCAATTTAATTTTTTTAATTTTTGTTGTTTTGTTAATCTTCGCCCAAGGATATTTTCCCATTGATATTTAGAGAGAGTAGAAGAGAGAGGGAGAGACGGAGAGAAACATTGATGTGCGAGAAACACATTGATTGGTTGCCTCCTGCACGTGCCCGACCAGGGCCCGGGCCGGGGAGGAGCCCGCAACTCAGATACCTGCCCTTGACCAGAATCGAACCCGGGACCCTTTGGTCTGCAGGCCGACGCTCTATCCACTGAGCCAAATCGGGCCTGCCAGCAATTTTAAATTGTAAGTTTTTATTTGAAATCGTTTTTAAGAAGTTGCAAAAGAATAGAACAGACTGTTCCTTTGAACCCGACACCCAGCTTCCCCCAGTGACATCTGAGGTGACTGTAGTCCGTCCTGAGGCCGGGAATTGATATTCCTGTTATGTAACCCGTGTCAGGCCTGACTCATGTCTTCAGCACTCAGAGCTCTAAGGAATGTTATCGACTGTGAGGGTTTGAGTGCCCAGCACCACAGTCCGTATACAGAACTGTTCCTTCCAACAAAGACACTCCCGTGTTACCCCTAAATCATCGCCCCCTCCCCCAAACCCTACCCAGCGGTGGCTTGTCTGTTCTCCATCGCTAACTTTTTCACTTGAAGAACGTTATATCAATGGGAATCATACACCATGCAACCCTTTGAAATTGGTTTTTGTCACTCTACATAATGCCCTTGAGATCCATTCAAGTTGTCGCTTGTATCAATTGTTCATTCCTTCTCGTTGCTGAGCGGTATTTCATTATATCTGTGTGCCAGTTTGCTTATCCAGTGGCTGATAAGGGACACGGCTCATTTCAGATTTGAGCTATTACAGATAAAGCTGCTATGAACATTGTACGCAGATTTTTGTGTGAAGAATAAATACCCAGGGGCATCCATTTTTTTTAATTCTTTTTTTTTTTTTCTTTCACCAGGCTGCTGTGGCCCAGCAGTTGAATATCGATTCAGAAATCAAGAGATTACTGCTCTGATTCCTGGTCAGGACACATGCCCGGGTTGCAGGCTCGATCCCCAGTTAGGGGCATGCAGGAGGCAGCCAATCGATGATGTTCCTGTCTCATCGATGTTGCTCTCTCTCTATCCCTCTCCCTGCCTCTCTCTCTAAAAATCAATTTTAAATGATTAAAATTCTTTTTTCCTCTCCCCCACCCCCCAGTAGTGATATTGTGTACTCAGTGCAATCCATTCATATTTTTATTCAGCAGTTTGTGTGAGCTTGGAGCCTGTGAGTCCCTACGGGAAACTCAGGTCTTAATTAAAGGTCTACAAGGGAAGGAAAAGGGATTAATTCGCTGTGGGAGAAGT
Source organism: Myotis lucifugus (assembly GCF_000147115.1). Lineage (NCBI taxonomy): Eukaryota > Metazoa > Chordata > Mammalia > Chiroptera > Vespertilionidae > Myotis > Myotis lucifugus. The sequence continues at coordinate 1,805 of NW_005882034.1, read as the reverse complement.
TGGCCAGCTCTTTGCCAGTTGATTTAGAGAATAATCATTTGTTATCTTTTACCTACTAAACCCCAGAGCTGTTAATCCTCTTAGCTCTCTATTGTGACCTCTGTTTTTCAAAATAGAAAAGTGAGACTCAGGCCCAGCTGTGGTGGCTCAGTGGACTGAACGTCATCCCATGGAGGTCCGGGGTTCGATTCCCAGTCAGGGCACATGCCCGGGTTGTGGGCTCGAACCCCAGTAGGGGGCGTGCAGGAGGCAGCCGATCAATGATTCTCTGTCATCATTGATGTTTCTATCTCTCTTTCTCTCTCCTTCCCTCTCTGAAATCAATTAAAAAATCTAAATTAAAAAAAAAGAAAAGTGAGACTCAGAGAGGGAAACCGCTCTGCAAAGCAATAGAGCCAGGAAGTGGCAAGGAGGGTGTGGGAACATGCCGGCCTGGCTCCGGGGCTCAGACGCTCTGCAGCCCGGCTTCTCAAACCATGGTCTTTGGAGGCAGCCAGTTTGCAGGTCTCATATCTTGGCTGTGAGACCTCGAACAGAATGACGGAGGCGCTCTGAGTCTGCTTCCCTCTGTAAACGGGGGGCAATAGAAGCTGGTGCGCAGGTGCCAGGTGAGAAATTAGGGAAAGTAAAGCTTGGACCAGGGGCCCTGGGTACAGCAGGTGTTCTATGAATATTAGCAATTATTACTACCTTTGCTACTACTGTCCTCGGTGTGTGTGTGTTTTTAAAAATATATATATTTTATTGATTTCAGAGAGGAAGGGAGAGGGAGAGAGAGATAGAAACATCAATGATGAGAGAGAATCATGGATCGGCTGCTTCTTGCACGCCCCCTACTGGGGATCAAGCCCGTAATCCAGGCATGTGCCCTTGGCCGGAATCGAACCTGGGACCCTTCAGTCCGCAGGCTGACACTCTATCCACTGAGGCAAGCCGGCTAGGGCACCATTGATTTTTTTAGAGAGAGTGGAAGGGAGGGGGGAGAGAGGGAAACATCGACGTGAGAGAGAGAGAGAGAGACGGATTGGTTGCCTCCCACACGCGCCTGACCCACCTGGGCCAGGATGGAGCCTGCAACCGAGGTTCCTGCCCTTGACCCGAATGGAACCCGGGACCCTTCCGTCTGCGAGCTGAGGTCCTATCCACTGAGCCACACAGGCTAGAGCTATCCTCTCTCTGTGGACAATGCCTAAGGGTGCGCGACTTTCTCAGCAAAAGATTGGGGGGCGCGGGGGGAGTAGGAAAGGAAACAGGCCCCAAGGATCAGAATTAACCAGAGAAGAAAGTCCCCTGCACTTGTCCTGCGCTTAGAGGTCCAGAGGCGGCCGCCAGGTGTTTCTGGCCCCTCCCCCAAGGCGGAGCCAACGGCACGCTCTTCCAATGGGGACTCTAGGATTAAAGGCCCTCTTGGTATTGGGCGGGGCGCGCAGGCCGGATGGCCAATGAGAAGCGGCGTAGGGGCGAAGGGGGCGGAGAGAGGGGCCAAGTCCCCGGTAGTCGGGGCGTCGGGGCCTCCTTAATTCCGACCAAGAGAAAGTCGCGGGTGCGGGGACCGCGGCTTCCGGCGATGGCGCTGCGCTGGGGCATCGTGTCCGCCGGTTTGATCTGCAGCGACTTCACGACGGTGCTGGGGGCGCTGCCTCGCTCCGAGCACCAGGTGCGCCCCCCACACCCCGGGGTCCTGGAGCCGGGCGGGCGGGGGCCGGGACTCCCGGGTCCCAGGGAGTTGGGGTTCCACTCCTGACTTACAAACGCGAGCTCCGTGCGGCGTGGGAGGGTCCTCGTCGGAGCTGCTGTGAAGAGAA
>NW_005882033.1:0-5424 GCF_000147115.1 Myotis lucifugus | reverse complement strand
GTCTTTCTTTCGACGTTCGTTCTTTCTTTCTTTCTTTCTTTCTTTCTTTCTTATATGCCTCAGTCATGAAACAGCTTAGCCACCAACACAGGTACCAAGCTGGGATGAACTAAGGACTGTGCATCTGCTTTGCTCCTGATATAAGAGCAACACCACCAATCATGTGTCTCCTTCAGCTTATTTATTTCTGCAAAGAATCACCTTGGATTTTGTTGGAGATTGCATTGACTCTGTAGATCAGTTTGCAGTGTACTGCCATGTTAACAATATTAAGTATCCCGTTAGGCCGATGACAAGGGATTACCTTTCTATTTATTTCCCTTATATAAGTGGGTGTAGAGTATGCATAACATAAAATTTAACATTTAATCATTTTTACGTGTCCAGTTCTGTGTCATTAAGTACATTTACCTTGTTGTGTAACCGTCAGCATATTCATATCCAGAACTTTTTTTATTTTCCCAAAATGAAATTCTGTACCCATTAAACAGTATCTCTCCATTCTCCCTCTCTCTGTCTAGCCCCAGACAAACACCATTCTGCTTTCTATCTGCATGGCATTCTGTCAATATCTAAATTACCTTTTAGTGTTCATTCTATTTACATTTAATATAATTACTGATACGGTAGGATTTGTGCCTGCTGTTTTATTTTTTATCGTGTTCTTATGTTCCTCTTACCATTGAAAGTGCTGTTTTGTGCTAAATAGATTTTTTTCTCATATATCACGTTCATTTCATTCCCTTATTGTTTCCTATATTTTTTAATGATTCCTTTCATGGTTGTCCCAGAGATTACAATTAAGATCTTAACTTAAAAGAATGTAATTCAGATTAATACCAACTTAATTTTAATATTATATACAAACGTAGATCATATATATCTCTGGAACCTTCAGCTTGTTTGCAGTCTTTTTTTCCTTTTTTATTTTTTTATTGCTTAAAGTATTACAAAGGGTATTACATATGTGTCCCTTTTTTTTCCCTGCCCTTGACAATCCCCTGGCCTCCCCTACCACCCAGTGTCTTATGTCCATTGGTTATGCTTATATGCATGCATACAAGTCCTTCGGTTGATCTCTTACCCCCCTCCCTCCTGCCCCCCAACCCTCCCTGGCCTTCCTTCTGCAGTTTGACAATCAGTTTGAGGCAGCTCTGCCTCTGTATCTATTTTTGTTCATCAGTTTATAATGGTCTTTATTATCCATGAATGAGTGAGATCATGTGGTATTTTTCCTTCATTGACTGGCTTATTTCACTTAGCATAATGCTCTCCAGTTTCATCCATGCCTTGCAAATGGTAAGAGTTCCTTCTTTTTTACAGCAGCATAGTATTCCATTGTGTAGATGTACCACAGTTTTCTAATCCATTCATCTACTGATGGGCACTTAGGCTGTTTCCAGATCTTAGCTATGGTGAATTGTGCTGCTATGAACATATGGGTGCACATATCCTTTCTGATTGGTGTTTCCGGTTTCTTGGGATATATTCCTAGAAGTGGGATCACAGGGTCAAATGGGAGTTCCATTTTTAGTTTTTTGAGGAAACTCCATACTGTCTTCCATAGTGGCTGCACCAGTCTGCATTCCCACCAGCAGTGCACGAGTGTTCCTTTTTCTCCACATCCTCTCCAGCACTTGTCGTTTGTTGATTTGTTGATGATAGCCATTCTAACAGGTGTGAGATGGTACCTCATTGTTGTTTTGATTTGCATGTCTCAGATGATTAGTGACTTTGAGCATGTTTTCATATGTCTCTTGGCTTTCTGAATGTCCTCTTTTGAAAGGTGTCTATTTAGATCCTTTGCCCATTTTTTGATTGGATTGTTTATCTTCCTTTTGTTAAGTTGTATGAGTTCCCTATGAATTTTGGAGATTAGGCCCTTATCAGATATGACGTTGGCAAATATGTTTTCCAACACAGTGGGCTTTCTTGTTGTTTTGTTGATGGTTTCTTTTGCTGTGCAGAAGCTTTTTATTTTGATGTAGTCCCATTTATTCATTTTCTCTTTAGTTTCAAGTGCCCTAGGAGCTGTATCAGTGAAGAAATTGCTTCGGCATATGTCTGAGGTTTTGTTGCCTTTGGATTCTTCTAGAATTTTTATGGTTTCTCGTCGTACATTTAACTCCTTTGTCCATTTTGAGTTTATTCTTGTGTATGGTGTAAGTTGGTGGTCTAGTTTCATTTTCTTGCATATATCTGTCCAATTTTACCAACACCATTTATTGAAGAGACTATCTTGGCTCCATTGTACATTCTTGCCTCCTTTGTCAAATATTAATTGAGCATATTGGTTCGGGCCGATTTCTGGGCTCTCTATTCTATTCCATTGATCTGTATGTCTGTTCTTGTGCCAGTACCAGGCAGTTTTGAGAACAGTGGCTTTGAAATACATCTTGATATCTGGTATTGAGATCCCACATACTTTCTTCTTTCTCAGGATTGCTGCAGCTATTCGGGGTCTTTTTTTATTCCAGGTGAATTTTTGAAGAGTTCGTTCTAGATCTGTGAAGTGTGCCGTTGGTATTTTAATGGGAAGTGCGTTGAATTTATAGATTGCTTTGGGTAGTATGGACATTTTAATGATGTTGATTCTACCAATCCATGAACACGGTATGTTCTTTCATCTGTTTATGTCTTCCTCTATCTCTTTTTTCAACGTCCTGTAGTTTTCTGAGTAGAGGTCTTTTACCTCTTTCGTTAAGTTTATTCCTAGGTATCTTAATTTTTTTGGTGCAATGGTAAATGGGATTGTTTTTATAATCTCTCTTTCTGAAAGTTCACTATTGGTGTATAGAAATGCCTCAGATTTCTTGGGGTTAATTTTGTATCCTGTTACATTGCCAAATTCATGTATTAAGTCTAGTAGTTTTTTGATGGAATCTCTAGGGTTTTGTATGTATAATATCATGTCATCTGCAAATAAGGACAGTTTTACTTCCTCTTTTCCAATTTAGATGCCTTTTATTTCTTCTTCTTGTCTAATTGCATTGGCTAATACTTCCAGGACTATGTTGAACAGGAGTCGTGAGAGTGGGCATCCCTGTCTTGTTCCTGTTCTTATGGGAAATGGTGTTAGTTTTTGTCCATTGAGCATGACGTTGGCTGTGGGCCTGTCATATATGGCTTTTATTATGTTGAGGTATGAGCCTTCTATTCCCACCTTGCTGAGAGTTTTTATCAAAAATGGATGTTGTATTTTGTCAAATGCTTTTTCTGCATCAATTGATATGACTATGTGGTTTTTTTCTTTCAATTTGTTTATGTGATGTATCACGTTTATTGATTTGCGGATATTGTACCATCCTTGTATCCCTGGGATAAATCCTACTTGGTCATGGTGTATGATCTTTCTGATGTACTGCTGGATCTGATTTGCTAAGATTTTGTTGAAGATTTTGGCATCAATGTTCATGAGGGATATTGGCCTGTAATTCTCTTTTATTGTGTTGTCTTTATCTGGTTTTGGTAATAGGGTGATGCTGTCTTCATAGAATGAGCTTGGAAGTGTTCCTTCCTCTTGAATTTTTTGTAGTAGTCTGAGGAGGATAGGTTTTCGTTCTTCCTTAAATGTTTGGTAAAACTCCCCTGTGAAGCCGTCTGGTCCTGGGCTTTTGTTTGCTGGAAGCTTTTTGATGACTGCTTCAATTTCTTCCATAGTTATTGGCCTATTGAGATTTTTAGATTCTTCCTGATTGAGTTTTGGAATGTTGTATTTTTCTAGGAATTTGTCCATTTCCTCCAGGTTGTCTAGTTTGTTGGAGTAGAGTTGTCCATAGTATTTTTTAACAATCATTTGTATTTCTGTAGGGTCTGTTGTTATTTCGCCTCTATCGTTTCTGATTTTGTTTATTTGGGTCCTCTCTCTTTGCTTCTTGGTGAGCCTGGCTAGAGGTTTGTCAATCTTGTTTATCCTTTCAAAGAACCAGCTCTTGGTTCCATTGATCTTATGTATTGTTTTTTCGGTCTCTATGTCATTTATTTCTGCTCTAATCTTTATTATCTCCTTCCTTCTGCTCACTCTGGGGTTTTCTTGTTGCTCTCTTTCTAATTCTTTGAGTTGTAGAGTTAGATGATTTGCTACCATTTTTTCTTGTTTTTTTGAGATAGGCCTGTAGAGCTATAAACTTCCCTCTCAGGACTGCTTTCATTGTGTCCCATAGGTTTTGGATTGTTGTGTTTTCATTGTCATTAGTTTCCAGGATGTTTTTAATTTCTTCTTTGATCTCATTGGTAACCCAATCAATATTTAATAACATGCTATTCAGCTTCCAAGTGTTTGAGTATTTTGGGTTGTTTTTATTGTAGTTTATTTCTAATATTATGCCATTGTGGTCTGAGAAGATGCTTGGTATGATTTCAATCTTCTTGAATTTGGGGAGACTTTTCTTGTGACCCAATATGTGGTCTATTTTTGAATCTGTCCCATGAGCACCTGAGTGGAATCTATATTCCGTGGCTTTGGGGTGAAGTGTTCTGAAGATGTCAATTAAGTCCATCTGATCTAGTGAGTCATTTAGGATTGCTGTTTCTTTGCCAACTTTTGTCTAGAGGAATTATCCAGTGATGTCAGTGGTGTATTTAAGTCCCCTACTATGATTGTATTGTTGTCGATCTCTCCTTGGATATCTTCCAGAAGTTTTTTTCTGTATTTGGGTGCTCCTGCATTGGGTGCATATATGTTTACCAGGGTTATATCTTCTTGTTGTATTGATCCCTTTCGTATTATGAAGTGGCCTTCCTTATCTCTGGTTATGGCCTTCACTTTGAGGTCTATTTTGTCCGATATAAGTATTGCTACCCCAGCTTTCTTTTCTTTTCCATTTTCCTGAAAGATATTTTTCCATCCCTTCACTTTCAGTCTGTGTGAGCCCCTTCTAATGAGGTGGGTCTCTTGTAGACAGCAAATGTATGGGTCATGATTTTTTATCCATTCAGCCACTCGATGTCTTTTGGTTGGAGCATTTAGTCGGTTTATGTTTAAAGTTATTATTGAAAGGTACTTGTTTGTAGCCATTTCTTTTTTTGTGTGTGTGGCTGTTTTCTTTCTGAGCTTTTTATTTCTTCTTTTTACACCAGTCCCTTTAGCATTTCTTGCATTGCTGGCTTGGTGGTGATAAACTCCCTTAGCCTTTTTTTGTCTGTGAAGCTTCTTATTTCCACTTCAATTTTGCATGATAGCCTGGCTGGATAGAGTATTCTTGGATTCAGTCCTTTGCTTTGCATCACTTTGTAAATTTCCATCCATTCTTTTCTGGCCTGATGTGTTTCTGTTGAGAAATTATTTGATAATCTAATGGGAGATCCCTTGTATGTAACTTTCCATCTCTCTCTTGCAGCCTGTAAGATTCTCTCTTTGTCCTGAACATTTGCCATAGTAATTATGATGTGTCTTGGTGTGGGTCTTTTCGGGTTCACCTGGTT
>NW_005882032.1:0-5424 GCF_000147115.1 Myotis lucifugus | reverse complement strand
GATAATGAGGGCTTACCTGCACTTACCAGTTGGCTGAATTTTAGCATCTCTTTGTAATGCAATATGTAATAGTGATAAGTAAACAATCTACTCAAATATAAGCAATCACAAAATCAAGTAAAATAGGTAAACAAATTATGGCCATAAATCTCTCCTCCCCCCCCCCCCCACGCACACACTTTCAAGCTGAAATTCATCTACAGTAATCAAGGGTCTACAAAGAGCAACATGCCCCGGAATTCCTAGGGGACAGTGAGAGGCTTTCCTGATGGTTCTAGAGGCCTAGACTCTTAACTCTGACCTGCCACAGAGCCACCAGGTGCCTCCGCCCTTCACTCAATCTCAGTTTCACCCAAAAAACATCAAATAAAGATTCCTCCACCCTTAACATCTCCAATATTATTATATTGTATTACTTAAAAGCCCATACTGTCAGGAATGTCTTCTTTACCTATCAGCCAAGACTAGTTTACTCTATGTTGCCCTTTTCCTCTTGTTCTGTCCTCAATGAAGGCAATTTTTGTCATTGTTGTTTTTATTTATTTTAATATTTATTTATTAAATTAATTGGGGTGACACTGGTCAACATGAACATATAGGTCTCAGGTGTGGGAGAAGGTAATATTTATATCTGAAATATACTGAAAATTGACTATGTGCCTGGGCACTGCCTTGGGTATTTAATTTAACCTTCACAGTAATTCCATTAAGTAGGTAACATTTTCCTTCATTTTGAAGATGAGAAAATTCAGGTTTTGGGAGGGTAGGCAGCTTGCCTGAGGTCGTACAGCTAGTATGTGGCAGAGCCATTATTTGAATTTTAACAGCTTGACTCATGGACTTCTCAATACTTCTTGCTATGCCTGCCTACTATGACAGCTAATACTGTGTTCTGCAAATAAACTTTGGCACCTCTACTTGCAAAATTAGCAACCAAGTAATTAAGAGAAACTAAAATCAGAAATCATAATGGCAATGAATAAGGGAATTCTCTGTCTTTGTGTTATCAAGTCATTTAGTGCTCTTTGGTCCTAGAGCAACTTCTGCCTGACTGCCACCAAAGAAAAGGTATAAAGTTCAACAGCCATCCATTCACCCATCTATTCACTCAGTCAATCAGCAAATAAGTAGACCCTGTATCCATTGTGTCGAATACCATCAACAGACAAAACATCAGGCCTTCTCTCATGTTACTTATAGGCCAGTGTGAGACACATACACACACAAGCACAACACACACATGCACAAAAGATTATGATAAAGTGTAGTAGGAGATTATCATAATGAGTTCAGAGGGAATGTGGATGAGCCAATAAGTGGCCATCTGTAAAGCTAAGATACTTGGCATCTTTACTACAGTTTTCTTTGCATAGGGAATACCCTTAAGAGAGTAAACTATGATTTTTCTTTATCATCAATGAAAGGGGTAGAATGAGGGCTAAAGGAAAAAATAATATTATTTCATGCACTTGATACAAATTCATATGGGTTAGTGGCCCAAATGGACATTTTGGTAGGCCCAAGGTCTTTTTAAATTTTATTCAGGTAAAACAGACACGCAGGAAGGCATACAAATCAGAAGTCGATGAGCTGTAACAAAATGACCGTATCCATTTGACCATCATCAAGTCCAGAAGTAGGACATTATTAACACCCCAGATGTCCTCTTTGTCTTTTTCCCCAATCATCTTCCTCTCCATTCTCTCACAATCTTTACTTCTAATATCATAAATTAGTTTTGCCCATTTGTGAGATTCATACATGTCGTTTCGTGTAGCTGTAGTCTAGTTTTATTTCTATATACAATTACATGTCTACACTACAATTTAATTTTCCATTCTATCTGTTGGCAGATATTTGGACTGTTTTCTGTTTGAGGCTCTGACCGCCCCCCCCGAAAAAAAACACCCTCATATGAACATTCTTGTATGCATATCTAATTACTAGAGGCCCGATGCACGAAGATTCATGCAAGAATAGGCCTTCCTTCCCCTGGCTGCCGGCACTGCCTTTGCTCTGGCCTGGAGCCACCTTCCACCTTTGTGCGCTGCCCAGAGGCCCGGAGCAGCCAGGGCAGGGCAGAACGCCTGCGTCGTTGCCATGGCATTGCAAGCGTCCCAGCCTGGCCGCCGCTATCTTTGTCGCATCAATTTGCATATTCCCTCCTTATTGGCTGTGGGCACCACCATCTTTGTTGCAAAGTGACAGTCAATTTGCATATTCCATCTTTATTAGATAGGAGGATTACATACCTAGAAGTGGAATTTCTGGGTCACCAAGATCACATAGTCAACCGTGGTAGATAGCATCAAATAGTTTTTCAAAGTATCTGTATCAGTTCATACTCCCACCAGCAGTATGTGAAAATACCTTAGTCTTGTCAACACTGGATATTGTCTTAGATTTTAGCCATTCCATGTGATATATAATAGTATCTCATTATGGTTTTAATTCACATTTTACCAGTGTGGCTGGACACTTTTTATATGTTTATTTGGTATAGTCATAAGATTTTATAGAAACTACTAGAGGCCCAGTGCATGAACTCATGCACGGGTGGGGTCCCTTGGGGTGGCCTGCGGGGATTGGGTCCTAGCTCATGCCCCCAGGTTCACAGCCCCAGCTCACGCCCCCAGTCCTGCCTGGCACCCCACTGTGGCCTGGCACCACCCCTTCACTTGCTCCACCATCCCACCATGGTCCCACTCTCATTGGGGCCCATCGGAGTTGGCAGAGCCTCCACTGCTGCCCACTGCCAGTGCCATGTCACCGACGCCTGCTGTGTTCCGTGCTGCCCCCTGGTGGTCAGCACACATCATAGTGAGCAGCCGAACTCCAAAGGGGACAATTTTCATATTAGGCTTTTATATATAGAGATTACACTATATTTGCTAATCATCAGTACTCTTCAATTATTTTGTGGTCCTTCCCACCATTATATTTTTCTCAGTCTGTGGTTGTTTTTAAAATGCAGCCCTTGAGAAGTTCAGCAAGGCCATTTACAAGTACGTCAACCACTGGAGAGATTTCCCCTATCCCAGACTGGACGCCAAGCGACTATCTGACAAGATCTTCATGCTGTTCCGGTTTATCATGGAGAAGTGGGCGCCCATGACCTCACCCATACAAGTGAGTGGAGCCCCAGACTGGCTCTCCTCCATGCTGGCTGAACTTCCTCTTTTCACATGATTGGTCATCTCAATTTTTTTTTAAAGCTATGGGTTGCGTGCCCCAAATGTGTTTGTTATTCACTTGATTTTCTTATCTTGATTAATGGCCCCACTATCAGCTTATCAAACATTTTTTTCTATTTCAAATCCATATTGATTCATTCTGACTTTCAACTAATATATATTGAGTCTGCAGGACACGCCAGACACTGTTCTGCATGCTGGGGATACAGAGATATTAAACAGACCAGAATCCCCACAGACAAGATAAAATGAAAAGAATATATAGAATGTTAGCTATTTCATGTCTTAGATACCATAACCCATATTTGGGCTGAATTCCTGGTTAGGAAAACCAACAGTCCCCAGAAATTTCCTGTGTATGTGGATATCACATTGAAATAACATCTAAAGAATTTGCTTGGCTGCTTCAAAATACTGTAATTCTTTGTAGAGAATAGATCACACACTGCACATTTATAATCCCATTCTTGTCTTGCTTAATTGCTATAATTTTTTTTAAAGTGGGCTAAATTATATGCTAGTTAATCTCCTATTCCTCTATTATAAAAGGTTTAATATGTAGCTACCTTCTGGAGTTTAGTTCCTTTTCTGTACTTTGAGCAATTAAGGCATTTATTTTTTAACATGCTGGGTTACTTAAATCATTAGCAAACATGGCATTTTTAAAATATCCTACAGAAGTTTTTTCTTTAAGACACCTGAAAAACAAAATTCAATACAAATTTGATGGCTACTTTCCTAACTTCCCACAAGAGTTAGGCAAGTGACAAGAAGGTTCATAAAGTGATAAGGGAACATAGAGAGAGAAGCACCTAACTCCAGTGATGAGCACTAGAAAGGCTGTGGCATTGAGACTGAACTTTTAACCTCTGAAGTCATTTAACACAGGGAAGGTCCATGCCCTAAAGAGGGAATAAAACCTACTGAAGCATAGGTCGGGGATGGGATTCCATGCACACTTGAGTGAATCTGGTGGGAGAAGGCAAAGGGGACAGGGGAAAGGGGATAGAGAAGCAGGAAGAAATGAAACTGGAAAGGTCTTAGCCCATCAGTTCTCAACCTGTGGGTCGCGACGACCCTTTCACAGGGGTCGCCTAAGACCATCCTGCATACCAGATATTTACATTACGATTCATAACAGTAGCAGCATTACAGTTATGAAGTAGCAACAAAAATAATTTTATGGTTGGGTCACAACATGAGGAACTGTATTTAAAGGGCCAGAAAGTTGAGAACCACTGTTAGCCACACAATGAAGAGCCTTGAATACTATTCAGGAACTTGGACTTTTTTTTGAGAAATGAGACACCTTTAAAGATTTTAAACAAGAATTTGAGTGCCAGAGAAATCATCCTCCTATCAATGCTAAAGATGGATGGGGTATAGAGATGGAATAGGACAAGACTATTGGGAGGCTATAGAAACATTCCAGGTCATGAGTGCTAATGGATCGGTAAATGTAGTGTCGGTATACAGATCTAAGGAGTCAGATGCTGAAAAATAGGGTCTACAGGACTTGGCAACAATTAGGTGTTTATAAGGAGGGAAATGAAGGCATCCGGGATGGTTCTTACATTTCCAACTTGAATGATCTTGGGCCATTAATCAAGATGAGAAAAACAAGAAAAATAACAAACACATTTGGGGCAGTAAGAAAAATGTGTTTAATTTTAGACATTTTGACTTGAATGCCTATGGGACATCCAAGTGGAGACAGTAGTAGGTTTGGGGATATTCAGGGTTGGGTGTTAAGACAAAAAGAAAAAACTAGATACACAGATTTAGATATCAGCTTTATATACGTGACAATTGAATAAATTGTTGTGGATAGAAGGGTACATATTGAATTATCGGAGGAATCACTTTAGATAGAACCTAGAATGAATGTCTATCCACTATGCTGTACACCCGAAACTAATACAAAATAGTGTTGAATTCAAATGATAATTGAAAAATAAAATTTTAAAAAAGAGTATCTAGAGTGGAAAAGTGCCAAAAATAGAGTTTGGGGTGGGAGAGATAGATTTTTAAGGGAAAGCAAAGGAAGAAGGACTCACAATGAAGAATTGAGAATGTGCTGCTGAAGAAGTGGGTGAACCAAGTGGAATGAGATCTTACAATCTAAGAAAGAAGGGATTGGAGCAAAGAGAAATCTAGACTCCACTGGCATAGTGCCCAAGCAAGAAAACTCTTGAAAGGGATTCATTTCACAGAAATCTGCTGCAAGAAC
>NW_005882031.1:0-5425 GCF_000147115.1 Myotis lucifugus | reverse complement strand
CATCAGTGATGATATATGATTAGAGGATTTTTCCATGTGTGACCCACTAGGTGGTAAAATACATTTAGTGAGTCATACCAGCATTTTTTTTAAAGAAAAATAATAGGGTAGAAAAGATCAGAGTACAAAACATGGAGTAAGGGTAAGTACTGTTACATGAAACTTTTGTTTCAGTGACATATGGGAGTGTCATGTAACTTGGTTGGGATGTAAACACATTTCTTATTGTGGGTAGGGATGAAGAAGAAAGTGTGAGCCTTCTGACTGTTTCACCTCGCCAACATTTGGTATTTTCTGTCTTTTCCATTCCAGCCTTTCTGATATGTATACAGTGGTATGGCGTGCAGTGGTATGTATACTGTGGTCCTCATCTGCATGTCCTTGATGACTAGTGATGTGGATGGAGTCTCTATCCTCTTGAAATCCTCTCTGTAAGCACTTTAGAAAACGACTTGGCAGTATGTAAGAGCGTTGAGCGTGCATTTCCTATTACCCAGCAATTCTACTTCTATGTACGTACCCAACAGAAATGTGTATACACATTCACGAGAAAACAAGTACAGAAAGGTTCACAGCAGCACTATTCTTATCAGCCTCAAACTAGAAATTGCCCAAAAGTGCATTAACAATAAATAAATTTGAGATATTTACACACAATAGAATCGTACATATTAGCAAAAATGAACTACTACCACTATATACAACAATGTCTAAAAATCCCACAAGGGTAAGATTGAATGAAAGAAGCCAGATACGAAAGAGTACACGGTGGATAATTTCAGTTACATAAAGTTCAAAATCAGGCAAAATGAATCTATGGTGTTAAAAATTAGGATGATGGTTATTCTTCAGGTCCTGAGGGCTTCAGGGGTGCTGGTAATGTTTTCTTTTTTGATCTGAGTGCCCGTTACACAGGTATACTCAATTTGTGCAATCAGCTGGACTATACTAGTAAACATATGATTTGTGATTTTTCTAAATTATTTCTGAAATTGTTACATCTAAATATAAAGTTCAAAAAAATCAATAATACCTTTTTTAAGTATGAAAAACACAGAGAGAGCAAGAACGCCCATACACTCCCTCTCATTATTATCAAGTGGTCATCAAACCTTTGCTTGAATCACTCCTGGGTCAGGAACCTATTTATTGCCCAGGTCACTTGTTAGAAAGCTTTTCCCTTATACTCAGCCATAACGTGCCTCCACACAACTTGCTTCATCAGTCGTCTGTCCTCCTAACAGATTCCAAATAGATCTACTCCATCTACAGCAGCTACTCTTCAAATAGTTGAGTAATCCGCATAATTAACTGGTATCCGCATAATTAACCGGTATCCACATAATTAACTGGTTAATGATTAATCTGCATTTAATAATTAATCGCTAGCACTTTTCTTCCAAATAAAGTAATGAATTAAAACTTCCCGCAAATGCTCTTTTTTTTGGCCAAAATTCGACATTTTTAAGGGTAAAAATATCTATGATGTTAAAACCTTCAGAAAATTTGACATATGAAGTGTTGAAGCTTGTTGTCAATACAACAAAATAGCATACATCTCAAAACGCATACATATCAACATATGTGGAACCCCATCTATTGAAAAAAATCCGCATCATTAACCTAGTAATCCCCTCCCCAGTCTTCAGTTCTCTGGACTAAGGAGCCCCAGGTCCTCCCAGCACCCCTCAAGGCCTGTTTCTCAGTCCTCCTTGCCTCTTGATTGCATTCCTTTTATCTAGTGATGCCCCCTAGGAGAGCGGAGTTCCCTAGAAGAGGCCTGAGAAGAGCAGAAAAGAGTAGAAAGTAGAATCATCACCTGCAAATCTAGTGAATTTAGCAGCATACCCTAAACTTCCATTTGCCCTTTCTTTAAAATGCACATTGTACAGTTCACTCCTGTCGAACAATCGGCTAAAATTCCCCACATCTTTTTCACAAGTACGTTTACTTTCTGCGTCTGTCCGGCCTCAGAGCCCTCTAGGACTCCCAACACTCTTTGGCCCCACTCCAGTTCCCCAGGCGAGGTCTTGGAGATGGGGGGACATCTGTTATGGAAACACCTCTGAACAGTCTCTCCATCTGCCCTCCTACTGAAAAACAAAAATGAAGTCTTCATCTCAACCCATCATCTCTTCCCCGTGAGTGAGCTCCACTTTACAGTATCTTTGGGGGAAGGAAGGGAGGATGGAGAAGACACAATTTCACCGGCATCAAGACACAATTTCACCGGCATCTCCAAAATATGACCTAGAACGAAAAGCTGCTATCGCCCTGGCCTCCACGAGGTCTGCGCGATGAAGGGCACTCCCGTCTCCCTCCTTTCCTCTCTCAAACTCAGTTCCACCGGTACCCTGGAGATGAGCCCGGCTGGCCTGCTCACTCAGCCCTTTGCTTTGTGTAGGTGGAGGGTGAGGTCTGGAAGGAAGACGTGGCAAGGGGAGAAGGAAATCTGATCTTTTCCAAGGTGTCTGAAATCAAAGGTATCCCTAAAGAAAGGCCTGCGGGGATCCCTCTCATCTGTGGAACAAGGAAAAGACAGAGAAACATTTCTCCAAAAACTCCCAGGCAGCCTCATGGGTATTTTTAACATCGAGACGAGGTTAGAGGCCAGATTTTTTTTAGGCAACGAAACACCAGAGACGCGAACACGTGCAGGGGGATCTAGAGAAATGGGCATTACGGAGGGCAAGACAACAAAAAAGAGACCCCTAGAGGTAAAGGCGCGGGGAGCGGGGTGGAGGTGGGGGGAACACAAAATCAGGGATGCGGGATGCGGCGCGGAAGCAGCAGTCACCCTACCTTGTCCACGACTGCTCCATTTTCCAGGCGCTGTGCTTGCTCCCAGGCGCCCCTCAGCCCGGAGAGGAAGCAGCCCGGGAGAAGGCGAAGCCTTGCCCCCGAATCTCCAGTGCAAAGAGCAGCAGCCTTGCCCTCCCCAGCTCCCTCCTTCTGTGTCCGCAAAGGGAGAGAGCTCTCTGCTCCTGCTTTTGTAGAAAACCCGACTTGACGTGGCCAAACCTCCAGCTAACGGTGCACCGGGCACAAGGGAGGGACTGTTCTCAGTAGGAAGCTGGACGCGGAGCCGAGCCGAGCGGCGCCCGGAGCTGGTTGGGGAGCTGGGGCCAGAGGCAGCGCAGGCTGAGACACGACTGGCTGGCACGAGCGGCTCCGGCTCCAGCTGAGCTGTCAACCGCGAGGGGAGGCGGGGCTCTGGCCGCCGGAGTCAGGAGCTGAGCGGGTTACCCGCCGCCTAGACACACCCTCCGGCCCTCCCTGCCTTGGTGATGTTGGCAGAGGGACGCCACACCAAGCCCTCTGTGCCTGCCCACCCCGCCGATAGGCTTTGGAAAAAGCCAACCAACGGCTGGGTGAATTCAGAGAGGAGGTCCTCTCTGGTGCCTGCATCACCCTACCCGCAGGTAACCCCGGAGCCAGAGCAGGAGTGCAGGAGGGTTTTAGGCGCAATCCTGGCTGCATGCGGATGCTCATGCTACATGGTCATAGGACGCCAGGTTATTTTCTCAGAGATCTGACATGTCGGTCTCACCAGTAAGTAATTAGGGGTTCTTAGAGATCTGACATGTTGGTCTCACCCGTAAGTAATTAGGGGTTATTAGAGATCTGACATGCCGGTCTCACCATTCATTTGGAGACTGGAAGCTCGCTCGGGAAGGGAAGCATCCTAATGAAACATTGCAGCCTTCGCAGCTGTCTCCATCTTAGACATCCCTGGTTTTGTGGCATTTCTATCTCTCTGGGTGTCAGTTCCCCAAGCATGGAGGCAGCTGGGCTCTCCCACTCGCTGCAGGAGGGCGGGGTGCTCCCCAACTCCCCCAGAAAAGGTCCAAACACTGGCCATCAGGACCTAGAAGCTGCCTTATAACTGCTCTAAGACCATGGAAAAGGGTCCTTTGGAGATGGCACTGCCCGAGACCATGTACCATCTATTTCTGTGAGAGGTTTAGACAAGTCAGACATGCTATAATTAAAGTGCTCACAGCCCCGGAGCTCCTTTTCAGCTCTAAAATAAACCCATTTTATTAAGTGACATAACCACCATTATTAATAGCACTACCACTGACCTTTTTTTTAATTTGCAGAAAGCTTCATAGGGCCCATGAGTAGCAATGCTGATGTAGTGGCCCTTGTGGCACAGATAATAAATGTGAGACCCAAGAAGGCTCAGAGGCTCTGCGAAGGCTCTGATCCAGGTTGTTTCCTACACAGTGTGGCCCTAGATTCTAGAATCTAGGCCAGTGATGGCGAACCTATGACACGTGTGTCAGAGGTGACACGTGAACTCATTTTTTTGGTTGATTTTTCTTTGTTAAATGGCATTTAAATATATAAAATAAATATCAAAAATATAAGTCTTTGTTTTACTATGGTTGCAAATATAAAAAAAATCTATATGTGACACGGCACCAGAGTTAAGTTAGGGTTTTTCAAAATGCTGACACGCCGAGCTCAAAAGGTTCGCCATCACTACCCTAGATACATGCTTTCTGAAGATCAAACGGATGAAGCTTCTCTGGAATTAATTGATTTCACTCAGGTAGCCCAAGAATTAAACTCAGGAAGGACCCCAGCATGCCTGAGTATGCGTGGTATTATAGGGAGCTTGTGTTCTTGCTTCCCATCTCTTGGGTTAGTTCTCCTAATTGTCAGTAAAGAATGGGGGCCGGGAGGGTTGGATAACATTAAAACATTTGAGGAACAGTCTAAAAAGCCCCTAGTCTAGAATCCCCCAACCTTAATACTTAGCTTCGAACTAAGGCCACAGAGCTCTTGAACTTAGAATATTTCCAGGAAACATTTAAAAATGTTTAATGAGACAAGGCTCACAGGCCACCTGTCTTGAAAAGAATCTACTGCTGCCTCTTTAGGGGGGCGGGAGGAGGAGAGGGCCAGGAAAGTCAGATTTCCGACCTCCTTCCCAAAGTTGGTGCTATATTTAGTTTTGTCTCAAATCAAATTATGGGCTACTGAGTTTGGAGAGGAACTCTGTCTATAGCCAGACATGTGCTGCATTTAAGAAATGACACATTAACTAGATAAAGTGTGGGTCTCAGAAATGAAGCTGGAAAATATACTCATTTGCTTTTAAAATTACTTTTTTTCCAGAGTTCATAATATATTCATTGTAAAATATTTGAAAAATACAGAAAAGTATGTAGAAGGTAAATTACCCTTAATCCCAGAGGTAATCAATGTTAAAATTTAATTTCTTTCCAGTCTTTTAAAAAATGTACCTTCTAACCTAAACAATGACTCTTACACACACGAGTATATTCTTGAGAAATTTCTTTGTTTTAAAAAATTACATTTATTGTCAAAAAGAAACTTTTTGTATTATATGATGAAATAAAAGTATTTATCTATATATCTAATCCTCCAGCACAACTGTTTAAATGTCTCCATA
>NW_005882030.1:0-5425 GCF_000147115.1 Myotis lucifugus | reverse complement strand
AGGCCAGAAGGGAGTGGCAAGAAATATTCAAAGTGATGAATATCAAGAACCTACAACCAAGAGTAGTTTATCCAGCAAAGCTATCATTCAGAATTGAAGGTCAGATAAAGAGCTTCACAGATAAGGAAAAGCTAAAGGAGTTCATCACCACCAAACCAGTATTATATGAAATGCTGAAAGGTATCCTTTAAGAAGAGGAGGAAGAAGAAAAAGGTAAAGATACAAATTATGAACAACAAATACGCATCTATCAACAAGTGAATCTAAGAATCAAGTGAATAAATAATCTGATGAACAGAATGAACTGGTGATTATAATAGAATCAGGGACATAGAAAGGGAATGGACTGACTATTCTTGGGGGGGAAAGGGGTGTGGGAGATGCAGGAAGAGACTGGACAAAAATCATGCACCTATGGATGAGGACAGTGGGTGGGGAGTGAGGGCAGAGAGTGGGGTGGGAACTGGGAGGAGGGGAGTTATGGGGGGGGGGGGAAAGAGGAACAAATGTAATAATCTGAACAATAAAGATTTAATTATAAAAAAAAAAGAATGTGCTACAGGGAATTATCTTGTCCTAATAGGAAAAAAGGTCAACGAATGTAAATTACCTTTTTTTTTTTTTGCCTAATTGTTATGACTTTTTTTTTCTATATATCTACTAGTATATATGCACAAAATGATTCATTGAGATAGAACAGAGCTGGGCAGGACAAGTACTATACTAAAGGAAGTTCAGTTTGTGATCATGATGATGATGGGGATGATGGTTATACTGTCACAGCTTATTATTGTTATTTGAATATTATTGCAAATATTATTAGAGTTATTTGAGTATAGGCTCCTTCATTATAGGGACCAGTCACCTCTTTATTCTTCCCAGTACCCAACGGAGTGTTTTCATTCTTACTTCTAAGGGAAAATATTATTTTTATTCCCATTTTTAGAGCTGGGGAAACTGAGGCACTTATAGGTTGTCATTCATCAGGGTCTCAAAGCTGGAATGTAAATAGACAAGATACTAAGCAGTACACCCCGTATGCTATATGCCTTTTCTGTAGTCATATAAAGAATGTGCTGTGGGGCCTTGGATAGGGACCATTAATGCACATTGGGGAGGACTGGGTAAGACTTTCTTTTTTTTTTTTTTAATATATTTTATTGACTTTTTACAGAGAGGAAGGGAGAGAGATAGAGAGTTAGAAACATTGATGAGAGAGAGACATCGATCAGCTGCCTCCTGCACATCCCCTACTGGGCATATGCCCGCAACCAAGGTACATGCCCTTGACCGGAATCGAACCTGGGACCTTTCAGTCCACAGGCCGACGCTCTATCCACTGAGCCAAACCAGTTAGGGCATGGGTAAGACTTTCTAAGAAGATGAGCTGAGACTGGAAATATGAGTCACATTGTAGAGGTAGAATTCCATAGTTAGGATTGGAAGGTTATTCAAAGCAGAAGAAATACTGTAAGTAAAAAGGAATGAGCAGCTGAAGGAAGGCAAATGAGCTCACAGAGCTATAAGCTGTGAGAACAGTGTAGGGCCAGAGAAGGGGGTCAGGCACAATTTTCTATGACTGATCATGAGTTTGGGACAGTGTCACTGTACAATGGGGCTGAAGAGACAAGAGACCAGATAGTGAATATGGGGGGAAAGAACTACTGGGATGGTGCGTGGGTGGAGTTTCTACAGGAGAAACTGTAGGAGGGGAGGGTGGAGATTCAGGATCTAAAAGTACCCTTTTTAGGCCCTGGCCCATTGTCCTGACATGCCACATTATGGGTTCAAGGCACATACATAAGAAGAAACCTATGAAGGCATAAATAAATGAAACAACAAATCTATGTCCCTCCTTTCCTCCCTCTCAAATCAATGTTAAAAATTTGAAAATAAATAAATAAAAGCACCCTTATCTCTTCAATCAGCTCTTCAGTCTAGGACAGTGATTGCGAACCTATGACACGCGTGTCAGAAGTGACACGCGAACTCATTTTTTTTGGTTGATTTTTCTTTGTTAAATGGCATTTAAATACATAAAATAAATATCAAAAATATAAATCTTTGTTTTACTATGGTTGCAAATATCAAAAAATTTCTATATGTGACACGGCACCAGAGTTAAGTTAGGGTTTTTCAAAATGCTGACACGCTGAGCTCAAAAGGTTCGCCATCACTGGTCTAGGACATATCAAGTTTAATTTGCTGACCAATCTTCTCAGGTAGATATATTGGCAGGAAGTTGGAATGTGGGTCTGGAACCCAGAAAATCATTCAGAGCTGTGGAGGCAGATTTCTCAAGTCATCATACAGTTGCCTTGGGAAAGAGAAGGTGTGAGAGGGGGAAAGAACTGAAAGTGAGACAGGAGATCAGGCCTACACTGGAAGTGTGAGCATAGAAAAGACGGAGGGAGTAGTTAGGAAAGTGGGAAGCTCCTACAAAGTCTGATAAAGTCCTGTTTATTTGGCATAGGTAAGTGACTGGTTAGAAAATGATAATTTTGTTTTTCAAATAACACACTGTTCCCTGCTCTTTTTTCTACCTAAGTCCAGGAATACACATGCGCACGCGCGCGCACACACACACGTACCACCTTAGCTAAAGGCATTCTGTTCTACATTCTACTTTGGAAATAAATGCTTCCCAGAACTGTATAGAAAGATTCTTAGGAGCAGAAAACCAAAAAAGGGTTTCAAGAGCCCATTTGGTCCATCTCCCTGCCAGGAGGGGCATTTCCTAAATCATCCAAAGAAGAAAATTGTCAATTCCATTTTTAAAATACCTCCACAGATGGCGATTCCATAAGCTTCCCTGCTAATTTGCTTCAGTATTTAATCAGTCTGACACACAAAGTTCTTTATATCTAACTCAATGCTCTCTTACCATGATGTAGAATCTATTTCCTCCTCAGAGATGGAAATCTAAAACAATCTAATAATCCAGAAAACCCTCAAGTGAAATGTTCTCAATCTTAATGGCTGGAAAGATATATGTGGTATTTTTTCTCTCTGGTTCATATAATGCTATTTAGTGCCAATGAGGAATGAAGATATCTAGTCTTAAATCTGCAACTAGCAGACACTGATTGAATGAATACTCAAATGTATTTTTGCTCTGAATAATATACGCATTATTCGGAATCATTGAACCAAAGTTTTTCCTAAGAAAAAACCCCACCTGAGGATTTTCATGAGTGTTTTTGTGGGACCTCTCTAAGTCTTTTATCTATCATCTAAGCCCTTCATACATGATAAAATGCCCAATCTTCAAATTATTTGTAATAGCATGAACATTATTTTTTAGTTACTCTCCTTTCTAAATAATGTCATTGGACAAATTGCCTATTCTTCAAGCTAAACACCTACATAAGAGTGATTTTAAAATTTCTTGGATGATACCTTCAGGCAGTGAGGAAAGAGATCTACTGAAATAACTTAAAAAGAAACAGGACAAAAAATTTTATTTTATTTTATTTTTGACATTGGTTTTGCACCAAGAGGCCCAATAACAGAGAAGGTCACACCAAAGTTAGAGACATAATGATTAAGAAAGCATGCCATGACCTTCTCTCATAGGTGGACTGCATGGGTGTCGCGCTAATATAAAAAGCCATGTCTGAGGGGTGACGTTCCAATGTGAGACATAAGGGTTTATTGCTATAGACCCAAAACTTGAAACTTCATAGCATTTATAAAGAAGTATAAAGAATGAAGTACAGATAGATGATTCTCCTGAAAAAAATTATAATAACCTGGTACAGGGCATATGCTATGTAACATATACTAGTACAAGCTAACCTATATTTAAACCTGAAACAACACATATTAGAATTGTTGCCGTTTGGGGGAAATAAGCCTTATTAGAGGGAAACCTAGAGAAAAGACATCAGAATAAAATCATGGGAGGTGAAAGGCTTAGAGAGAAAAAGATAGTTTAGCCAACAGAGAAGCCTGAGAAACGAGGTAGGTGTCCCTGTAAAACAACAGTAAAAAGTGTGACTATCAAGTGAGAAGCAGGTGTACATCCCTGCTCTATCGCTCATTAGCCATCTGACCTTGGCCGTATTCTTTGTGCCTTAATTTTCTCATCTAAAAAACAGGGATAGTAATAGTACCTGCCTCAGAGAGCATGTACGAGGATCATAGAGAGAAGATCCATGTTAGCACATTCTGGGAGGTTAGCAACGTGTGTTATTTAGTATCTCCAGTGAAGCTCACAGGAAAGAAAGAAACGCATCATTGAAAGTGTTGGGTTGGGTGTCAGAATTCCTCAGAGCCAGGTTTGCAGAAAAGACTTAGGTAAGGAATGTGTGAGATGTGCATTCAGACTGTAAAGCAGCGGTTCTCAACCTGTGGGTCCCGACCCCTTTGGGGGTCGAACGACCCTTTCACAGGGGTCGCCTAAGACCAGCGGAAAACACATATATAATTACATATTGTTTTTGTGATTAATCACTATGCTTTCATTATGTTCAATTTGTAACAATGAAAGTACATCCTGCATATCAGATATTTACATTAGGATTCATAACAGTAGCAAAATTACAGTGATGAAGTAGCCACAAAAATAATTTTGTGGTTGGGGGTCACCACCACATGAGGAACTGTATTAAAGGGTCGTGGCATTAGGAAGGTTGAGAACCACTGCAAAGCAAGAAGGTAGACTAATTCTGTCCATTCCCCCTCCAGTGACCACACAAGAACTCTGGCCTTTCTTTCCATAACACGTATAACCGCCCTTTCTACCCGTTCATAGAAAAGTGCTATTCCCGTCGCTCCCCGGCTGCCCTGGATGGAAAATGCCCTGGGTTCTCAGGCCCAACGCCCGGCCTCGTGAACATGAGCCAGATTCCTCTCTCCAAGCGGCTCTTTTCACATGTGATAAGCTTGGCAAGCTGCCCTGGTAAGTGTCAAGCCCCGAATGTTTGTCTTTTTGCCCTGGTGGTCCTGAGGAGTTACTGGAATCCTTCGGGGGGTCTGTTTTGTATCAGACTGCCGGCCGAGAGTGACATTGAGAAGAAGCAGGTAGAGTTGGAGAGAGGGGCTCTGGACTGCGTCGTATTTAATTCTGATAGCAGACGCCCCGTCGGCCTGGCTGCCTCCGAGCTTCCTTCCATTTGCCTCTGGCTCCTTCCCTTTGTGCTCCTCAGTGTCACAGGGCAGTGTTTTGTGTATGAGTTCCTCCCCTTTTGCACCCAGCGAGGCTTGTCAAAACTTCTTATCTGCTGACGAATGAAAGGAATGTCTCCCGTTCAGGCAGAACCTGGTCAGTGCAGCTCCTGCCAGCGTGGGTGAGGCCCGAGTGAAGGGGGCACCAAAGGATGAAGCACACCGACAAGACCAGATTGCCCTCAGCAGGCATTTCCCCCACGCAAGGGGGGAGGCCGGAGGGAGGCAAATGGAAGCCATCTTTGATGGGGAGCGG
>NW_005882029.1:0-5425 GCF_000147115.1 Myotis lucifugus | reverse complement strand
GCCAGCAAGTAAAACATATCAATAAAAAAGTTTTGCCTCCTGTTTAAAGTTATTTCTTAGTGTTCTTTTTTTTCCCCCACAGTGGCATTCAACTTTAAAAGAAAAAGTTAACACGCGGTTTTGATACTAGAATCTCTGGCAATATACAGGTAGGTAATGATATGTCCCTTCACAGGTGTTGTTAGAATCCCTTTGGTTGGTTTGAATTCGGAGTCTTGTTTGCTGCACGCTGCTCACCATGGCTGAAGTTGAAAAACTATTGTAAAGGCCTGCACATATGAAGTGTGTAGATGTCCCTAGATGTGGATCGCCATTACTTTTGAATTAAATCAAGGCCGTGCCCACATTCTAGAACAAATTTACACGTTTAGAACTTGGGAGTAACACATTAATTCATCAACGTTCGGAAACTAGGAGAGACAATTCCCAGCATATCCTCCTGTTAAAGATTTTTTTAAATCTGAACTGAGAGAGGATCATTTATAAATTATTGCCTTCTTTCTCCACTGATAACTGTTCTAGAATCTGGCTCCAGGAGGCTCTGACATCCTTGACCAAGTCTTGTAAATCCGTTCAGTAATTGGAGAAACTGGAAATATTTAGTTTAAACAGCTTAATGACTGATTAGCCAGGGGAAAATGCTCCAAGCAGTTAAACCTTATTGATCAGTCAATTGATTTTTTTTTCGGTCCTCTTAATCATTTTGTATTATTACAGGAAAGCGCTCCACTTCCTTGTTAATTTCCCACAATCGTCACTGCACTTCTCAACGAATGACTTGGGCTTGGGTTCCTCCCCAGAGGTAGTGCTGGAATATTCGTCCTGGCCTTAGAAACAGTTGTTATTTATGACTCTCATTAAAGTGTCCCTGTCATATCTGATGGATTACTTCCGAAGCTCAGTGGGTTTTCTATCCCTACTGGGTTCATTATACCTTCAGTCATTAGGAAGCCACTTCAAAGTATCTGTTGTTTAATATGGGTGACCAGTGATTAAGGGCATGCCACTGTTTCCTTATAGATCCAAAAATAAGTCAATAGCACTTAGAAAACAATGAGTTCATTGAAGTGTATAATGCAAATGTTGGTGGGACTCATCCTTTTCTTAAATGCATATACATAAATTATACTAATAGTGGTGAACAGATACTAACAGAAAACTGGAATAATACCAGTTATAGCTTCTAGAACGTTGTATAATGTCTGCAAAATTTTACATTCTTTTTCAACCCTTGCAATACAACTTTGATGTATGAGGAGCAAGTATGTTTTGCCTCTTTTACAGATAAATAAACCATCCCTCAGTGACATTTTGGCTCCAAGTTTATAGACTTGTCCACTGAGCCGCAGGCGTGGGCTATTCACATCCTTGCAGAGCTGTGATGCAGTCCCTCTCTAAAATGCCGCACACAGTCGGCCAGGGGCCTTCAACCTCACAATGAAAACAAAAACCCTGCATCACATCATCTTAAAGATCAATGTAAACGTTTTCCACCATAATTACAATGTAGTGAAACATAACTAACAATCTGGATGAGCAAATGTGACAATGCTCTAACCAACTGAACTACCTGGCCAGGGCTAAATCTTCTTTTTTACATACTTAATCCTTAGTGCCTAGAACCGTGCCTGGCATATGGGAGGCATTTGGTTAAATAACTAAATGAATAGATGTATGCATGAATAAAAATTTAGTCCAGCTGTATATAAATCAATGCAACTAAAGGAAAAGATCAACGGGTCACTGAATAAGATATGCAGTCATACACTGTAAAATTATAAAACAAAACAGAAGAGAGTCTGGTTAGTAGGAGCGTAAGTTCAAATTATAAGAAGATCATTATAAGAAGATCTTTATAAGATCATTATAAGATCTTTTTAAGATCGTTATAAGAAGATCTTTAAAAATCAAAACCGTGTTTCACTTTAAGGGGACCCAAAATAATCATGTTATTAAGTTTTTAAAAATTTGAGGGTATCTTTGGAAGAGAGGTGGAAATAAGAATCTTAGCTTTTCTAGTTTTGGAATTCCTCAGCAGTGGTTCTCAACCTTCTGGCCCTTTAAATACAGTTCCTCATGTTGTGACCCAACCATAAAATTATTTTCGTTGCTACTTCATAACTGTAATGTTGCTACTGTTATGAATCGTAATGTAAATATCTGATATGCAGGATGGTCTTAGGCGACCCCTGTGAAAGGGTCGTTCGACTGCAAAAGGGGTCGTGACCCACAGGTTGAGAACCGCTGGTTTAGAGTGTCATATCTAGGAGAGAGCTATTCAAACACTATTTTTGAAATTTCATCTGTGTTTCTTTGTAAGGCTGATTTATTTGTTTTTCACAGCAGTACATAGTTAGGTAAAATGCTCCATCACACAATTAAAGGGTAGTCAAAGGAGTTTGTTCTAATCAACAATGTAATAGAGCAAGAATATTTCTTACTCTGATATAAATTATGCAAAGCACATTTTCCATAACTGCTTTTCAAATGGCTTGTTTACATTTTTTCAACATTAGAACCCAACATCCCAAATTATTAATCCACTTCATGATTTTCCAAAAATATTTTCAGAGATTATGAAGTAACCATCTGAAGTATTCATAAAGGAAATAAAATAAACCTAATAAGATTTTTCCAGGTCGGTCTTATAGAGAACGATCCATGACTCTAAAAGCTAAAGAGCAATTTGCAGATGAAACTCATGAAAACTGTAATACATAGCTGAAGTATTGCATGTGATTAAACTAGAAATTACTGATAATGTACCATTATATTATACCTTTCAAAAATCCTTTTTATCACTAATTTAACATCAGAGCAATATTATTTTTTAGCCATAAAGTGAACGAAACCAAAATAATATATGTACCTTTTTTAAAAAATGGGAATAAATTACTTTGAATGTATCAATATAAGGATGTAATGCTAAGAATAACTCCTCAAGGCTGCAAAATGTCATGGTCTTTATGAAGGTATTGATAACTAGAGTTTACTACTTATCTCATGGGCATGTGTTACAGGTGCTTAAATTTCTTTTTTCTAGTGGATTTTAGTCCATGAGTTATTATTTCTAGCTTTCTCTGTATCATCATCAAAAAGCAGAAAATATTAATTTAATATTTTTTCTTGATGAAAAAAAACTCTTCCCTTTAAATGTAAAACAAGGTTTTCCCACAATTCATAGCATGCATCCACTTGTGAAATTCCTTGTTCATGCATGGTGGATAGCACTGGCATCCCCAACCAAACCTTTCAAAAATTAGAATTAACTCACCCTAGCTGGGTTTGCTCAGTGGTTAGAGTGCCCGCCTGTGGACTGAAGGGTCCTGGGTTCATCCCAGTCAAGGGCACGTACCTCGATTGCAGGCTTGATCCCTAGCCCTGATCTGGTCACGTGTAGGAGGCAACCAATGGATGTGTCTCTCTCATATCCATCGATGTTTCTCTCTTTATCTCTCCCCTCCCTTCCACTCTCTCTAAAGATCAATGGAAAAATATCCTCGAATGAGGAGTAACAAAAAAAAATAGAATTAACTCCTCATTGTTCCTTATTAGACAGCTCATGAATTGAAAAGAAGTATGGCTGAGTGAAATACTATGTAAGTCAATCAATCAATTAATTCTTCTAGTCAATTAATTCCAATTACAGTTAGAGTTCTTCTCTTTGAGCTTAAAATAGATGAGCAGTTCTTATAATGATTTTTAAAATCTTTTTGTTCTAGAAGTATTTTCAATGGTTTGCTCTCACTGCCAGTTTCTTGAGGCCAAATTTATTACCTTTTTTCCAAATTTATTACTTTTTTTCCTGTCTTCTCCCTCCCTCTACACACAAATGAAGAATTCAATTCTGTGACATATGGAGGTGTACAAAGACTTTGAATTTCATACTGAATAATTGAAAGATAGTCATCAATATGCATAAATATCTTAATAAAGAAAGGTTGCTGCACACAACAGAATAAAGATTTTGGTGGTGCAAGACATCTATCAAAAAGACTTAAAGCCAAACATATTAGAGGAATCTAAGTTTCCCTTAATGCTTTAAATTTTTCAATTAAAATATTTACAACTGATTTTTTTCTTTAAAAAACAAAGCCCAGCCATTCTTCTTTAAGTATTTCATAATCTCCACTATTATTTTGTCATTTTATACCATTTTGGTCTCGTTAAGTGAGTCTATACCTTATCAATCCAATATAGCCAGTGCTTCCTCTATGAGCATCTTTCAAAAGGATGTTCTCAATTCTCTACACCTTTGAAAAGTTCATTTTATTCTTCTCTATTTTGATTGTGTACTGTGTGTCTAAACAGAGACATGAAACTAGCATAGGATACACCTTGACCCTCCTCAAATATAAGGCTATTCATGAGCAACAACAAAATGAAGCAGAATATTCAAAGGCCACAAGGGTCAGTAAGACACCTCCTCTTAAATTGGTACCACTGCTCAGGCTCACTGGCCATGGGCATTAAGAGGCTTGAAAGTGTCAACCCTCCTTGACACAGTGATTCTATTTCTAAGACTGAAATCATAGGAAACAGTGATGAATTAATACACAGTTCCATTGATCACGGCAGCAAAACAGTGGAAATCCATGGTGGATTGATTAAGTAACTTAAAATATCTCCATATGTAATATGCAACTTTATAAAATGATATTCAATACTTTACTCACATAGAAAAACAATTTGTAAAAGATGTACCATGACCAGGTTTGTTGAAACTATAATATATAATAATAACAACACTGGTAGCAGTGATTGTCTCTGGATGGTAAGATAATGGGTAACTTTTACGGCTAACCTTTGATATACTTCTGATTATTATAATAAACATATAGTTTTTCAGAACAACAAATTAACAAAAACGATTAGTTTAGAAAGATAGGAAACAAATTCGACAATTTCAAAGTGGTTTGTATTTAATCACTGGATTATGAACAATGAAAACATTCTTACTTTCTGAATAGTTTCTAAATTTTCGTTCATGGCCTATATTATTTTATAATCAGCTAAAAATGTTTTATTTTGCAAAAGCAATTCTTAGACTTTCTGCTGCTCTGCTACTTTAAAAAATACCAGGATTAATTATGGTCCCTGCTTCTGGTCTTGGCTTATTACATTAAGACCTTCCAATATATATAATCCAATAAGCAAGCAAACAAATGTTATTGCTGTCTTTGTTGATCTATATGCATAGAAACAAGCGTTTACTAATGATAATAACTAGGTGATAGTGTCCAATCTCAACCTTTTTCTTCCTTTTAAAGGGAAAATCTAAATTATAATGATATAAAAAATAAGAGTGATAAGGGATAAAGGAGAAAGTGTGTAATTTGAAAAAGAGAAATAAATCACATGCAAACAAGACCTGGGATATTTTATTATCTGTTTGTGAATTTGGCCATTTCTGAAGTGTATGGAG
>NW_005882028.1:0-5426 GCF_000147115.1 Myotis lucifugus | reverse complement strand
CCATGCGCAGAAGTCGGTTTTTGGCCTGGGCGAGTCTATTTGAAGAAGTGGCATTAGAAGAAGTGGGGGGTGTCGGTCTGTCGGTCAGGCGGCGGGGAGAAGCGGCACAGGTGGGCCGCGGGATACGCAGCGCGGGGGAGGTACATTGTTTTGAGGTACGTTCGCTGAGATCGACCCCTTCCAACTCTCCCATCCACACTCATCTATCTGAAACAAGTATACAAGACAAGTGTGGATGGGAGAGTTGGAAGGGGTTGACCTCAGCGAACGTACCTCAATCAGATTGAGGACGTTTTTAGCAAAGGCCAGCTTAGGAGTACCCTAATTAAGTTAATAACAATGTACCTACCTATATAGTTTAAGTTTAAAAAATTTGGCTCTCAAAGGAAATTTCAATCGTTGTACTGTTGATATTTGGCTCTGTTGACTAATGATTTTGCCAACCACTGTTCCAGACAAAGCCGGGGCTGTGAGGCCGCTAGTAAAAATCTTAAACTTCTTCAACAGATAGTATTTCTGTATTATCTGTAATCATTTCTATCTTTAAAATGAATGAGTGTAATATAAGGGAATCTATTTGACATGATTGAACAAGGAAATATTCTCATTTTTTTCACTTTTAGTTCATGGAGAAAATGTACTACTCACAAGTATTGACAGATTTCAAGTTTCTCAATCATCCATTGCATCATTTCAGAAATATTACACATGCATTGCAGATGTCAGTAGAGGCTTCTAGAAACAATGTGGGAAACTAGACACATCTATAGTTAGTTTTTTAAAATTTTATTGATTTTTTACAGAGAGGAAGGGAGAGGGATAGAGAGTTAGAAACATCGATGAGAGAGAAACATCGATCAGCTGCCTCCTGCACACCCCCTACTGGGGATGTGCCCGCAACCAAGGTACATACCCTTGACCGGAATCAAACCCGGGACCCTTCAGTCCGCAGGCTGATGCTCTATCCACTGAGCCAAACGGGTCAGGGCTTGTTTTGTTTTTAAGCTCCAGCAATGGTTCATTTGTATCCAGCCTAACCTTAAATTTGATCTATTTTTTGGTTCAAATATGTGAACCTGCATTATGGTAAATCCTTTACTTTGCTGGATTTCCCTTACTTTCTCTTCAGTGCATTCTTTTTAACTTATCCTGAAACAGAATAATTAAAGCCCACTGATGGGAGTGTCTTATATAGGTAAATTGCACAATAGTGGAAGATCTGAGGTATAAACAGAATTGGCAAGAGTTTTAACTACCCTCAGATGGAGACTGTCAGGATTTGCATTGTCCCACAGAAGAGAAACAGGGAGCTTGCTGGGGATTGCATCATGTTTTACACGAATCAGACATTAACAAGCTAAAAGGGCAAAGCTCCCTAAAACTGAAAGGTGGCAAGAACATAAACACACCCCAGACACTCACAACAGTATTGTAAGGTATGGCTTTTCTTCGTTTGATGGGGCTGGAGGGACCGATTAATAAACATTTCTCCTATTATTTACTTTTGTCTTTATTGCTGTTTCATCAAACCCTCATTAAAAAGCAGACGTTAAACCAATAAGCATTCCAATTTTTTGCCTGAATAAGCAACAAGAAGCCCACATTTTTAACAGGCGCTGCTGTGACTCTGAGCCTGAGGGTAGCAGTGCTGGTGTTTTAGTCCTTGCAATAGTAGCAACCACGTAACCAGCTCTGTGCCTCTGCAGTATATGTGCTCAGAATCGCACTGCATCAGCCTGGGGGGGCCAGTCATGCCATTTCTTACTCTCCTCCATGCTCTTTCATGCTCAGGTCCTCTGCTCATTGAAATGTAGTGAGAACCAACCAGGCTGTTAACACCTCTATCCACTCACAAACGTAATCTTGCAGGATTCGCAGATATCATGTCGAATCTAAATTGGTGGTTGATCCCATTGGGTAATGGGTTCACTAACAATAATCGGCCAGACTCACCAAATCCAAATTCAGACTTAAAGGCTATCAAATGTTAAAGATTGTAAAGATTTAAGGATTTTGATATTTTCTATGTATGGTAATATGTAAACATTTTAGGAAAGTAAAGTTATATATATGGGTTTTTAATGATAAGGTATGTACGCAGGAGAAGGGTGTATTTTTAGAAGGATTCATTCTGAAAGGGCTGCATTAGCACATTTTAAAAAAAAAAAACCACTGCCCTTAAAAATAAATTGTGACAAATCATTGTTCACCCAAGCTCATCTCTCCTCTCCAGGAAGTGAGTTGTTTTTGGGGAAACTGCTGTCATCGAATGTGTGGAAGAAGCTGAAGTGAAATGGGCTGGCGTTCTGACCTATTGCAGCCCACCCAGACTTACTAGAATTACCCAATGATCAGCACAGAATGGTTTTATAAGAAACTAGGGGCCTGGTGCATGAATTTGTGCAACTTGAAAGGAACTGTGGGCCCGGAGGGGCACCGGCCCCTCCCACTGTGGGGTGCCCCACCTCCACCCCCCTGTCCCTTGTCTGCCAGCAGCCCCGTTCCTGCCGCTGCCGCTCCCACACCGCTGATGGTGTGGAGCGATCTGTGCCAGAGCCAGCAGCGGGTGTGAGTAGGGTTGGCACTGTCAGCGGGTGAGAGTGGTGGCTGCTGCCCCGATCGCCCCTCAGGAGCAGGGTGAGGTGGAGAAGCCCTCAGGGGCGATGGGGGCCAGCAGCCACCACTCACACCCGCTGATGCACCGGCCCCGCTCACACCCACTGCTGGCGCTGACCCCAATTGCTCCGTGTCGGCAGGCAGCGGGTATAACCGGCGGCTCCAGTGCTGGCTGTGGGTGCGAGTGGGGCTGGCGCCAGCGGTGAGTGCAAGTGGTGGCTCTGGCACCAGCTGCGGGTGCAAGTGGGGCCATCGCTGGCAGCAGGTGCGAGAGGTGGCTGCGGACCCCAATTGCCCCTCAGGAGCAGGGGGAAGTGGAGAAGCCCCGAGGGGTGATTGGGTTTGGCAGCTGCCGCTTGCACCCACTGACGGCGCCGAGTCATCAGGGCTGGGCGCTGGCAGCTGGTGTGAATGGGGCCAGCGCCGGCAGCAAGTGCAAGTGCCTGGCAGGACAGTGGCACGCGGGAGCAAAGAATTTTCAGTAACCACCAGCTCCCTGCCTTGGTCTGGTGTCCCTGCTCATCTGCTCCACCATCCTGCCGTGTCTGATGCCCACTGTGTTCCGTGCTCTGCTGCCTGCTACCAATGCCTGCCATGTTCCATGTGCACCCCCTGGTGGTCTGCGCACGTCATAGTGACTAGTTGTTCGGTTGTTCCGCGGTTTGGTCTATTTGCATATTAGGGCTTTATTTATATAGATAAATATGTACCTACTGAGACTCTCCACTGATAAAAGTTAGTTGCAACATAGGGTGATCTTCTAGAAGAGAAATCTAAATCACATTTCCTATATCATCTCCATATTAGAGAATAACCCAGTATTGCAAAGAAGGCACTAGCTATGTTTTATGAAAGTTTAGATGTCTAGGGAGCTGGTTGGTATCATATACTATGCTAAGCCCTCAATAAATGTAAACTGTTATTTTAAAAGAGTAACGTATCAAGACCATAAATATTTCCGCACCACAAATGGTCAGTTTTGTACTTGCTTTTATTCATAGGCTTTTAAAAATTATTTGTTTAAGAACAAAATGAATCAATACCTTTTAGTATTAAAAGCTGCCTTCCAATACAAAATAACTGGTATTCTATGCAAGTTCATTGTGATTGTTTTCATAGGTGTGGTGGGGATGAATTAAAGATGGGACTATCCTTTCTCCTGTTTCTTGCCAAACCACACTCTCTTCCCACTGAGGTTTTGGTAAAGTGGGAATTAGAGATGATGCATGTTAAAGTTGGAGATATAGCTTGTCAGCAGCTCAAGCTACTCAACCAAGCACAGGTCAAGAACCCAGGTCAGGCAAACATAGCTGACCCTGCTTTCTTCAACTACCATGGATTTGGACTCTTAGATCATTTAAAATCAAGATATAGATTTTAATAATATATTAATCAGCAGTTATCTTATCTCTGTGTCTTTTCAACCTCATGTATTGTGAAGAATACCATCAGAGAGTAAGCAAAATCATGGTCGATTGAAAACATTTTCTACCTGCCTGTAGGTTTGAGATAGTGGACCGGTAACGTTATCATAGGGCTTTGTGAAGTCACTGTTTCACCACAAAAATTAAATAAGACACTAAAATGATCTCACACTGAACAGTCTCTTGAGCAAGGGGAGGAGGATCGGCATCTTGGTCATCATCATTTAGGGGAAAAAAATCACTATCCTGTTCAGGCACAATACTTAAGTGGTTAAATTCCTACTTAAAAAATAAAATGGAAAAGGACATAGAATGGCAGTACAATGTTATGAAAGCAAAGCGATTGGGTTGATCTCGAAATGTCTAACCATAAAGTCAATGTTTTTGGTTCAGTGTGATAATTTTCTTCTTAGAGCTCTAGACAACTTTTGGTCATTTTCAAGATCAATCAAAGAGCTCTAAACATTAAGGTCAAACTATGCTGATCACTAGAGCTCTCTTTCCTTTTATCTAATTTTTCTTTATTTTTGAAGTGTTGGCTACCATTTATAACCAAATCACGTCTTTCAGGAGGTGAACCTGGGCCTCACATCCACCTGGTGTGAGCCCCGCCTGTACCGTTTTCTCGTTCTGTGACTTAGGGAAAATTATTTCTATGAGTTGTTTCTTGATATTTAAGACAGGAACTTCACAGTTGTGAAGATTGAAGACAACATAAAAAAGACCTTGGTGTAGTATCTGGAGCATAGTAAGGGTTAATAAATGCTTTCAATTTTTATCGTTTTAATTGGTCATGGGCAATTTGCAACCAGATCTCATTACCAAATGTTTATGAACATGTTTTCCTACGTCTCTCTCCACACTAGTTAAGTGAAGCCTTGAAATGACTCAACCTCATGGGAAGATGTCTAAATGCAGGTGATGGCAGGGAGGGGAGAGGCTGAGGCTACCACAGTTGTTGTCAGGCTCTGATCTGGCCACGGCTGTGGGAATTGGACTTGGCTTCTATTTTTAACTCTGCAAGTAGTTGATTGGATGGCCCGGGAAAAGTCAGTTGGCTCTTAATTCTGCAACTTATTTTCTTTCCGAATTGTGTCATATGTCTAATCACTCTTCTCACTGACATGATGAGAAATGATATTAAGGTTGTTGAATAAGGGTGCTCATTCCAGAAGCGAGAGTCACATAAAATGGGAATGCTCCCTTACTTAAAAGCAGCAGGTGACTTTTTTTCATAATACAATGTTGAAGTTCTTGGAGAGGCAGCACTGATTTATAAAGAGTTGTGAACACTTCCTCTAACAAAAACTTTGAATATCCTGCTGATTATCTGCCTTATACCCAAATAGATGTTTGATTGTGTAACTATTGAAGAAGTTTCTTACT
>NW_005882027.1:0-5426 GCF_000147115.1 Myotis lucifugus | reverse complement strand
CTGGATTATTATGCTTCGCTGACGATTAGAAGAAATCGGTCCGATCAGGTCTAGAATAACCCTGAGCTTTCAAAGGCATCCTGTGCTTCCGGGTGAGGTCGCTGGTCGGAGCTAACGACACCTCTGAAAGCCTGGATCCCGCTCCCGTGCTGTGGGCACCACATGGACCTTCAGACAGAACGGTCGAAAGGGAGCCGTCCTCCCTCTGTCGTTTCATGACCTTGGCTCTCAGAAACCATATTCGCCTTTCTGCTTTGCATACCAGTTTGGAAAATAAAAAGCATTTGGATCAGTAACACGGGGAAATATTGTTCATACCCGGGAGGCGAATCACAGTAGCCAACCATCTGCTCAAAGCCCCCGTCCCTTCCTGACTCCCAGCGCTACCAGAACCACGTGCCCAGCGCCTGCCTGTCGTTCCAGACCCCAGTTCCTACCCCTCAAACCCATGCACCTGCCCCCTCATTTAATCTATTCTCCAGCCTCACTCCCACCTGTCACTCAGATCCTCCCAGGCCCACAGGGTCTGGGACCAGGTTAAACCGTGAAATATAGACCATTTCTCTTGGGCCCCCATGCATTCCTGTGCAATCCTCACTTAAATACTCTCATGTATGCCTTCCCTTTTACCACAATATTTTTCAGTTTTGTATTCTCTTTACCAGTTGTGTGTTCATTTTTATCCTTTAAAAAAATAGCTAACTAGTCTCTAATTAAATATTCACGAAGATCTTTGATAGGGAATTCTATGCCATCTCCAAAGAACCTGGAAAATTTAGTAAGAGGCTGTTAACACTGAAAATATTTTCAGCCTAATAAAAATACGTATGTGTCGCCCTAGCCAATTTGGATAGAGCGTCGGCCTGCGGACCAAAGGGTCCCAGGTTCGATGCTGGTCAAGGGCACGTACCTCAGTTGCAGGCTCCTCCCCAGCCCAGGCCCTGGTTGGGCAC
This sequence comes from Myotis lucifugus, assembly GCF_000147115.1. NCBI lineage: Eukaryota > Metazoa > Chordata > Mammalia > Chiroptera > Vespertilionidae > Myotis > Myotis lucifugus. The sequence continues at coordinate 4,473 of NW_005882027.1, read as the reverse complement.
ATGCAGAGGCAACCCGTCGATGTGTCTCTCTCACATCGATGCTTCTCTCTGTCTTTCCTTCTCTTCCACTCTCTCTACAAATCAATGGGAAAAATATCCTCGGGGGGGGGGGGGGGGGATTAAATAATAATAATAATAATAATAATAATAATAAAGTAAACACCAGGTGTGTATAATGTAAAAAGGCAAGGTGGGAAAGTACTTTCTGAGACAAAAATCCCTTCGGCTTCCAGGAGGCTAACCCCACCCCGGCTGCCCCGCCCCTGGTGAACCCTGAAGACAGTCTCCCAACTTGAACCAGCGGCTCAGTTCCTGTTCACCTTCGATGACCTCACACACACTGTTCGCCTTCTGTTGCGTTCCTAAGAGATGATGGGAGGCGGGTCCCCGGGTGGACTTGCTGACCGCTCCCCGGTGAGCGCTCGCCGCCGCCCGCCGCTCAGTCCGTCACTGCCGAGTGGATGAGCGCACCCCTAGGTCCGACCTGAGGATGGTCTCGTAGCCATGACGACGGGATGCTCTGAGGGTGTCAAGGCGGAACTCGCTCCAGGAGCGTCACTGCTTTAGGAAAACAGAGCCCATGCCCCGTGGTTTCATGTATTTGTTGTTCAGCGCATATTGGAAAACGCCTACATCTCAAGCGCAAGAGTCCACAGACCCCTTGAGCCATCCCCCTCCGATCGCCCACACTTTTCTCCTGACGCCGCCAACCAGTGTGGCTCCCTCGAGGGTCCCTGTTCTGACTCACACGCACGGATCCTGTGCGCCCAGCGCGCTCTCCCCGCTGCACGCCGCGGCCTCGGGAGGCGCCCCCGCCCGGCACGGAGCACCCGTGTCGCTGTTTCCATCCCCGCGAAGGAGGCTGCTCCACTCAGACTTGATTTGGGGCAGTTTCTCTTCTTCCCCTTTTTTTCTTTGTTTTCTGGCTAACATGTCGGAATAAAGCTGATGTGCACCTATCGATACTGACCTTTCTGTTTACCTGGGTATCCGCTCTCGTGGTCGTACAGGATTCCTAGGGCCTGAGTGGCAGCTGCAGCCTCAGCAGGTCCCGCCACACAGTGTCCAGCCCCCTGCTCACTGCAGCCCCCGAGGCTGTGGCGGCTCCTCGTGCTCCCCCACGGCCACGCTCCCCCACGGCCATGCTCCCCCACGGCCACGCTCCCCCACGGCCACGCTCAGACCCGGTCCCCTTGTGGCCACTCCTGACGTCTGACGATGGGGTTGGGCAGTGGCGTTGGGCACCTTGCCCAATGTTCACAGTCCCCTTAGGTGTCCTTCCCTTTTTAAATGATATTTATTGATTTCAGAGAGGAAGGGAGAGGGAGAGACAGAGACATCAATGATGAGAGAGAATCATGGATCGGCTGCCTCCTGCACGCCCCCTACTGGGGATGGAACCCGCAACCCGGGCCTGTGCCCTAACCGGGAATCGAACTGTGACCTCCTGGTTCATAGGTTGATGCTCAGCCGATGATGTTCTCCTTTTTGAAGTGCCTGTTCCGCCCACTGTGCTGTCCGTGCTCACCCAGCTTGTTAATCAGTATTGTTATTGTTATTGTTATTGTTGTTGTTGTTGACTGGCAGCAGCTCTCTGCGCGTTTGGGTGCTGGTGTTTGGTCAGATTCACGTCATGAAAATAGTTGCCCGGGTACTCGGTTTGGTATGTTTTGCTTTGAAATGGTGTCCGTCTGTGAATAGAACGTTGTCATGTGACATCCGACTTCCACGCCTCCTCCTGCTGTAAGTGTTTGTTCCGGCTCAGACATATTTTCCTGCCTCCTCCCTTTATCATTTACTTGGGGTTGTCTCCTTTCTTCAGCACTCGCTGCCTTTGAAGGGGCCACGATCTAAAAGCAGGAGAGGTGGCCCTCTGAGTGTTTAGTCTCCTGAGTCCACCTGCAGACGGGCGATTGCAAGTAAGACAATTCCCTCGCCAGGCGGTGCCAGGACGCCCCTCGGTTCCCCACCAGGCGGGCGTCCGAGGCCAGTGGGGCCCGCTGGGACGTGCTCTCCCAGGACAGCAGACAGCTCTCTCGGGGATGCAGACGTGATGAGCATGTCCCTGTATCCAGCAGCGCTGCAAAGCGCAGTCCCTTCACCTCCTCGTGCTACGGTCACCCCACCTCACAGGAGGCGCGTCAAACACAGACCCCGGTCGTTATCATGGTTCTTCTTCTTCTGTGGGGCCTTTCCTCAAATTTTGGAGAAATGCTATTAACTATTAAAAAATAGAAGAGTGCTGTTGGGTTCTGTCTGAATCTGAGGTGGGCCCAGGAGGTTAGTGATGATGAGGATGAGTGACGCCCTGAGAAGTCAGTGATGGTGCGGGAGGAAGCTGCGTCTCGCATGCTCGCGGCCGGAAGCCCCTCTGCCACCCTGTCGCTGTCCAGTGGGGGGGAGGGCTCTTACCTCTCTGACCAGGTCATCGCAAAGCTAAGCCACTGCGACCACATTGACGCAGGGCAGGTCTTCCTCGTCTCTGAGCACATGTGTTCTCGTTTCGTCAACAGCCCAAGTCTTTACAATCCATCCCACCACGTCAGCGACAGGGAATTGGAGCATGGTTTACTCGTCTGCTGTTTTCAGATCCAGCTAAACCAGGAATTAACAGATTAAGATTCTAAATCAAAATTAACACTGCTCCCCGGCCGGCTAGTGTGGCTCAGTGGTTGAGCGTTGACCTATGAACTAGGAGGTCACAGTTCAATTCACTGTCAGGGCACATGCCTGGGTTGCAGGCTTAATCCCCAGTGTCGGGGGTGCAGGAGGCAGCTGGTCAATGATTTTCTCTCATCATGGGTGTTTCTAGGTCTCTCTCTCTCCCTTCCACTCTGAAGTCAATTAAAACATATTTGTATATATGTGTGTGTATATATATGAACAGTGTGAGTGAGGGGAAGGGGGTGATGGGTGTGGAAAGTGGGCCAGTGGCTGTGACTCTGTGTCCTTGTTGTTGTCCGTGCCGGACATACAGCCAAGACGGCAGGACAGTTTCCTGGGAAGAGCTCCAGAGAGAAATACCGTGAAAGGGACAGTCACGAAGTCACTGAATGAGAGGTAGTGAAAGCCACGTGTGCCGTTTGAAACAAGGATAATTCATGGCACAGGAAACAGGACTCACAGCTGTGAGAGGACAGGGCGGGCACAGGGAGGCCTGCCAGGCCCATGTAGATGCTGGGGATCCTTAAATGCAAGAGGCTAAGCTCTCTGATCTGGGCTTGCCTGCTGGTCTTGTTTGGTTCACTCTTTGGATGACTCGGTTCCTCGTCACCCAGCCCCCGATGATGGTCTCCCGGGAGCGCGTTTCAGTAGAAGCCACGGAATCCACACCCCGCCCACCTCTCCTGACAAGATGAGCAGAAACTCTCCCGCACGCTCCCGCCTCAGCCCCCAGGACCCAATGAAAAGACTCACCTGACTTGCAACAGCTGCCCTACCCATACGTGCAGGACGTGCCAAAGGCATGAGAAAGCACTCGGACACACACGTCAGAGCCGGCCTCGGGGAGGACGAGGACCGGGAGTCAGCAGGCTGAGAACTGGAGGTGACGTGGGGACGTATTCTATTGGCTGCATCTACTCAGTTAATATGTTGACTCATGTTTAAGGTTTCCTAATGGTGAGCTTTCCTTGCACTCCTCAAATAAAGCTCCCTCGGTCATGATGTAAGATCTGTATCGGACATGGCTAGATGGAATGTGTCCAGATGTTCTTAGGAATCTTCCATGTGTATGTTCATGAGACATACTGGCGTGTAAATCTCCCTGCTGATGACATTATATTTTTATTCTGAGATATTGCAAAGTAATATAGAAGTGATTCTATTATTCTCTGGAGCAGAATGTGTTTAGAATTTACCAGTGAAATCATCTGGCCTTAAATATGTATTTTTGGTGAGATTTTTTATCATGGATTTAATTTCTATATGAGATACAAAACTATTTCGATTTTTTCTTCTCGGGGCAGGTGTCATAAATGCAATATCTATATATATAAAAGGCTAATGTGCTAAGTGTATGACCATACGACCGGTTGCTATGACGCTCACGTACCACCAGGGGGCAGACGCTCACCGCAGGAGCTGCTGAGCTGCAGTGACTTGGCAGCGGTGGTTCTCGGGTGACGCATCCCGAACCCAGAGAAGAGGGAGCCCGATTCCTTGCGGGGCCATGTGATTCCACCTTTGGCCGTGGGTTATGTTGTTGCTGGGGCACTGTCAGCCCCGAATCTGGTTTACTGCACACTTGTGTTTGCGTTCCACTCCCTGTACGACAGCAAATTTGCAGAGTGCCTCTCGCACTCCAGGACCCCTCAGGGGATGTTGGAGAGCCGGTTTCAGCCTGATCCCCACAGAGCAGATCGAGGGACCCCACCTGACAGAGGAACCCCACTCACTCCACAGACATCGGGGAGGGACCAAGGGAGGTTGGCTCCAAGGGCGTATCTGGTACATCTCGCCCAGTCCCGCCAC
>NW_005882026.1:0-5426 GCF_000147115.1 Myotis lucifugus | reverse complement strand
TTGACCTATGAACCAGGATATCATGGTTCAATTCCTGGTCAGGCCATATGCCCAGGTTGCAGGCTCAAGCCCCAGAGTGGGGTGTGCAAGAGGAAGCCAATCAGTGGTTCTCTCTCATCACAGATGTTTCTATCTCTCCTATCTCTCCCTTCCTCTCTGAAATCAATAAAAATATACTTTAACAATATAAAAAATATAAATAAATAAATGTTAAGTGGCTGGCATGAGATCCGAATAAAACTTTACCAAAAATAATAATAATAATAACTGGTTACCAAGCAAAGCAGACTCATTCTTTCATACCTTTTCCTTTTTTAACATTTTTTTCTGCTTCCTCAAATAATCCCGGAAGATGAATTACCACACCATTTCCTAAAGAAAAATAAACAAATTAATTCCAACCTTAAACATCTATACTTTATTAATATAGACATACATAATGATATTAAAATATAGACATCTACAATTACCCTTTATCTAGAACATAGGAGATTGAGGGACTTGAATTTACAGGACATTCTGATTTACCAAAGTGATATCACAGAAAGGATTCCAAGTTTTAGACAGTAGTGTAATGTAAATAAACAAAAGAACATAAACACAGAATTAAAAAAACTCTAAAATTACACCCAATATAATTTAAAATTTCTTTGAAACAAAGTAAAACTGTTATTTGGGAAAAAAAAACTAGTTATGTAGCTTTAGGCAAATTAAACCAGATCATAGTAGACTCTCTAGATCAAATGTCTTTCAAATTGGGAATCACACTATTACTGTTAATAAAATCAATTTAGTGGGTTGTAATTAGCATTTTAAAAAATAAAAAACTAGAATAGAACATATCAGATTGCCTATATGTTCTAAGGGCTCAGAATCAATTTATAAAACATAGACTTGTTTGCCTTATTGTGTCATGTTTGAAAAACTGATCTGATGACCTAATAGTTCTTTATAGAATTAAGATTACCAATGAATACAGTTAAACGCAAAGCAATCATTCCAAAAAGTATTAGTGCTAAAAGATCTAGAAGGAATTGTAAAATAGCCAAAGTTAGGTATATTCCAGAAGGTACCAAGGTCAAGATTAATCATTTGATTAGTGAAGGATGAAATCAGTTTGATAATGAAAAATGAACACTATTAGGAACTAGGGAGGAAAATTCTCAAAGGATTCATTCTATACTTACCAATGAATGCAGTAACATTTGGATTAATTATTCCACTGGGTAAAAGATGAAAATCATACTCCACGGAATCTACAACAACTGTGTGGCCGGCATTATTTCCTCCCTGAAACATATAATGGGAAATGGAACCTGACAATACATATGACAAGTAATATATCTCCTTCCAAAGAAAATTAATGATTTCCTGCTAAAATGTCACTATCACTTAAGGAAACACAAGCATTTGTCACAAACACTAATTCTTTGGAGGATTTATGATAGTTTCGCTCTCCTCTCTCCATTCCTCACTCCTGAAAACTGGAGAATTCAGGTTTCTGGAAGATGGGAAGACATGCCCTCTAAAAGGACCAAAAAAAAAAAAAAAGTGAAAAGACCACAGGGGACAATTCGTTTTGTGTGTGTGTGTGTGTGTGTGTGTGTGTGTGTGTGTTTAAACACTTTCTTCGTCTTTTTTTATATTTTATTGATTTTTTTTACAGAGAGGAAGGGAGAGGGATAGAGAGTTAGAAACATCGATGAGAGAGAAACATCAATCAGCTGCCTCCTGCACCCCCCTCCCCCCCCCCACTGGGGATGTGCCTGCAACCAAAGGTACATGCCCTTGACCAGAATCAAACCTGGGACCCTTCAGTCCGCAGGCCGATGCTTTATCCACTGAGCCAAACCGCCCAGGGCAAGACAATTCGTTTTTATTGTTTTGGGCACTCTCTATGTAGGACACATAGTAATCGAATTAATTATCCATGGTATTCCAAAATAAAAATCCTTAAAATAGAAAAGAGTAATCCATCCAGTTAGCCTAACTTGATGTAAATATTCATATAACTCCCATGGTCCTAAGAGTGTCAAGCAACTTCGTGACCTGACATTTGTATTCTTACATGGACGTATCAACTAGCAAATCTCCAAGTAACTACCTCAAATATTGGCTATCCTGAGACTCAAACTTTTAAATTTATAAATCAGTCTTGTGAGTTTGGTTAGTAACAGATCCTCGGGATCTACTCATCTCTGGATAACGTCATACACTGGGTCAAAGGTCAAAGACCCTCTAAAGCTGGGAATCATACTGCCGACCCAGGGTGAAACTTCCCCTCTGTGAAGTTCAAGCCTAAACAGACAATTAAAGCACAATTTGAAGTCAAATGATAAAAATTAGGCACAAAGCAGACAATAGTAAGTGACCAGATAAATTTTCTAATTTCTAAGTTTAAAAAGAATGGGAGAAAACACAAATCAATTAATTATAGCTTTAAACTTCTATACAATTTTTTTTTAATTTTAAAGTAAACCACATACTAGGAATATGTTTGCAACAAAAAGTTTGACATTTTCGTGGGACATTTTAAAAAATACCCATCAAAACAGTATCTCTGGAGAATGACTAGTCTAACTTGATCACAAGGCAATTTTTGCCAAAGTGAATGTTATTTACATTTTACTAAATCCTTACCAATCATGAATTCAGAAAAATGGTCCTTCAAAAAAAAAAAAAAGCCTATTTACACTCTTTTGCACTGTACAAAGCAAAGAATCCCTGTTTGAAGGCTACTGTGTGTCATGTATGTTTAAAAACAAACAAAACACTTGACAGTGGTGACCTATAGTCTACAAGATGACAGGTGGGTGGCAAAACACAGGAAGACAGAAGAAGTAGTGTTAAGCAATACCTCCCTCACTGGGTACCACCAAGGGCACAGGTGAATACTTCTTACTATCTATTTTTAACAGGAAACATCTGCATGGGATACAAAGGCACAGAGATGTGCAGTATTCCACCCTGACCCTGCCCTAGTTCCCTGGACAAGGCAACCAGGTTCCACAGGTTTTGTGTCCTCCCAGAGGTAATTTTGCATATACAAACATATTTATATACTAGAAGCCCGGTGCACGAAATGCGTGCACGGGTAGGGTCCCTAAGCCTGGCTGGCAATCAGGACCGATCAGATTCCCCGCCTCCCCACCTCCTCCTTCCCTCACTCTCTCAGCGCCCCACTGCTGCCACTGGTCACCCGCCATGTTCTGCGCCGCCCCCTGGTGGTCAGCGCATGTCACAGTGAGCTATTGAACTCCCATTCTCCTGGTCAAACTCCCAAGGGAACACTTTGCATATTAGCCTTTTATATAGATAGATAGAAGAAGATTGTTTTACTCCATGTTTACAAATGTGAGCAAACTATATACACTTGGGCGGCTTGCTTTTTTTTAGAGCAATTTTAGAGCTAATTCCATAACTTTGCAAACAGAACTGTCTCATTCTTTTAACAGCTGCACTGTACCGTACTCCTCTTTATAGGGACACATAATTCTTTAAATTTGTCTATAACAGAGACATTCAGGTTGTTTGCAATCTTTTGTCTAATTGTGAATAATGTTACAATACACTTCCCAGTATATACTTTATTATTTCACACTTGTGTAAGTTTATCACCAATACTGACAGAAGACTCCTAAAACATGTATTACATGCCAAAAGGACATATTGGTCTGTTCAATTTTTCTTTAGTGCCCAAAAAATGCTAATTTGCTATTACAATTATTTAATTCTAAATTATTATAAATCACTAAATTTAATAAATGCTTACTAAATTGTTATAAAGTATTAGTAACTTTGAGACAATCAATGAAGCATTATTATTTAAAATAAAACTAGCTTTTTAGAGAAACCAAGATGGTGGCATAGGTAAACACCGGAGTTTGCTGCCTCGAACAACCACTTCAAAAATACAACTAAAAGACGGAACGGACATCATCCAGAACCACAGGACGGCTGGCTGAGTGGAAGTTCTACAACTAGGAGGAAAGAGAAAAGCATACCGTGACTCAGAGGAGGCGCAGTGCCGAAGTGAAATACTAAGGTGCGGAGTGCATGCAGAGCAGGCTGGTGGCTGAGGACGCGGTTGTCGTTTTCAATCGGGAGGGAGTCTCAGGCTCTGAGCTCCAGTTCCGGGCGAGTGTCTAGGGACCCAGACTCATATGGGAGAAGCGGGACTGTCTGGCATCGCTCAGAACCCTAGGGCAGCTTTCTCTACGAGGGGCTTGCAACGATTACCGGGACACTGAGAAGCAGAGCCTCTGAGGGCAAGACTGAGAGCAGCCATAATTGCTAACCCCGCCCTGTTGATCCCGTGGGACCCGCCCCGCCCAAGCCCTGCAGGGAGGCTTTTGCTGGATAGCCTCAGGCAAAGGCTAGATTAGCACCTCCCTAGAGATCCAGGAGCCAGGAAGCCCAGAGGTCAGAGTGGGACCATCCAGTTTGCAGCTCCCTGGAACCATAAAAGACACACTCAGGGGGCAGACTCAGTGAGCACCAAAGCCCCATCGAAGCAAGTCTAGCCCCAGAGGGGTGTCTCCAGCACAGAAGTTCTCCCACTGCAGACACAGCTGATTCTCACAGCCAACTGGCCTGGAGGTCAATTCCTCACAGTGATAACTACAATAATCAAGGCTTAACTACAACAAGACTGTGCACAAAGCCCACAAGGGGGTGTACCAAGAGTGTCTACCTCAGGTAATTGGGACACTTAGCACAGAAAGGCACTCTATCGACACAGCGAAGCATAAAAAATGCCAAGACATAGAAACAGGACACAAATGACAGAATTGGAGGAAAGCAAACTGTTGGATATAGAGTTCAAAACCACACTTTTAAGGTCTTTAAAGAAATGTCTAGAAGCCGCCGATAAATTTAATAAGGCCCTCGAAAAGACTGGTGAGACCGCCGATAAATGTAGTGAGATCTTCAAGAAGACTGGTGAGACCGCCGATAAATGTAGTGAGATCCTCAAGAAATCTAATGAGACCCTCGATGTTGTGATAAAGAACCAACTAGAAATTAAGCATACACTGACTGAAATAAAGAATATTATACAGACTCCCAACAGCAGACCAGAGGGTCGCAAGAATCAAGTCAAAGATTTGAAATACGAAGAAGCAAAAAACACCCAACTGGAAAAGCAAAATGAAAAAAGAATCCAAAAATATGAAGATAGTGTAAGGAGCCTCTGGAAGAGCTTCAAGCGTACCAACATCCGAATTATAGGGGTGCCAGAAGATGAGAGAGAACAAGATATTGAAAACCTATTTGAAGAAATAATGACAGAAAACTTCCCCTACCTGGTGAAAGTAATAGACTTACAAGACCAGGAAGCGCACAGAACCCCAAACAAAAGGAATCCAAAGAGGACCACACCAAGACACATCATAATTAAAATGCCAAGAGCAAAAGACAAAGAGAGA
>NW_005882025.1:0-5426 GCF_000147115.1 Myotis lucifugus | reverse complement strand
TGCTCAGCAATCTACAGATCACTCAACAGCATGTAAATATCTTCTCAGCAGTGACCTTGGCATTCCCAGAAAACACACGCTTCTCCTGGAGCATAACGTTACAGGACAATGATAAATCAAGGGAGACTCTGGGATATCTTAAAGATTGCATATTCTCCCTGGTTTACATTTTTGTAAATGCTCTTGTATTGTTTGGAAATTAAAAAATGAACGTTGAACAAAATTTAAGAAATCAGCAGGTGGTTGTAAGCCATTCTTTATTCTTTGTTGGCAGGATGAGATCTACTGCTCATTTTTTCCCCCCTGAAATATGTTGCCCATAAAGGAGTAGTCAGTAGAAATGCTCAGGATGCAAATGGACTTATAAACAGGGAAAGCTCAAACTCTATGACCTGGATACTCGGGTTGTCATGCAGAATATATGTCCCTTTGCTCATATCATTCTCTTAAATTGCAAGGTCTTTTATTTTTCTAATGAATGCTTCCCATGTGGTGAACTTAGACAAAGAGGCAGGAAAGAGCCACGCCACATGGACCCTTCCCAAGGTAGCCTGGATAGACCAAAGCTACGTCCTCAGAGAACCCTTTCCCCATCTCTGAAACAATGGGCACAAAGAACATTGTCCTTGGGCGCGAGCAACTCCAGTGTTGAACCTCATTCTACCAGAACCTTGCCAGGTTTACTTATCTGACCTGCATTTTCATAAAATGTCTCATGTAAACAATATTTCTCTTACAGGATCATTTTAAAAAATGATAAAAGTAGTTTACAACTTTAAAGTAGTTAGCATGTAGAAGATACTCAATAAGTGGTAATCTTCTTATTACTATTTAGTTTTCCTACCTAGTAGTCATTATTTAGTCCCCAGGTACACTGGAAATAGAGGAGAGAAGGATTAATGTGCTAATAATTGAGAGGTGCAAGCCCAGAGTGATGAGAGTGAGGGAAAGGGGAGACGAAACAACAGAAGGTGTGATGCAGGGCAGGGCTGTTTCTTAATGTTCAGGTCACCATTTCAAATGGATCAGTGTTGAGATACAGCAGCTGAATCAACATGCAGGGCTTAGGATGGGTTGGTAGAAGCGCTATGGGAAGTGTCCTCTACAGGGGAAGGGCGAGGTGCCTGGATTCTCCTTGCCTCTTTGTCTAAGATAACACCTCCCATTATTGGGTAGAATCACCTGCCTAGTTGGTGGCCACTCTAGAAATCGGGTCCCACATCCCTGTGGTGTGTTGTTTCATGGAAATCTGAGCATGGAAGGTCAACTTGGAGAAGGTGAGTACCAGCCAGCAAAGCAAGAAAATGGGAAGTGGTTAAAAAGAGAGAAAGCACACTAGGTTAAAAAGCCAATGCAGTATTTTCCCTGTGATGCTAGGCAGTATTTGAGGACAATGCTTTGTTCTATTATTTTCTGCATCTGGTAGTTGGCATAGTGCCTGGCACTGAATATCTTCTTGTAAGATAAATAAATGAAAGAATGAAAGAAGACATACATAAGCAATATCATGGTACAAACATAGACAGTCGAATATTTAATTTATTGGAAGATGTTGTAAAATAATTACTCAGTCAAAGATATGTATAGCATCAGCTGAATTAGTTGTTAGTTCAAATTATTACAATAATAATTAATTGTATTGAGTGAACCACTCATTTTCTGTAGGGACTACCAAAACCAAACAGAAGAGTCAAAACAGGTGTGATATCGATACATTTCTTTCACGCTGCATCGGCAAAAATTATAGTCTCTCTTCCCATTTTATGTCTCCTTCTATTGTGGCCTTCAAAATAACTGTTAAGAGCTTTGTGCTTCTTTCTTTTACATTCACTGTTGAAATGTTTTCGTCATAAAATCTGAAAAGCCCAAATACTACATAAAACACCCATTCCTAGCTCTAGATAACTTCCCTTTATTTTTTCATGTTTATAATTTTTGTTCATCTGTTTCATTGTATGTATTTACATTTGTGTGTGTGTGTGTGCTATAAATCACTAGGAAATAATTATAATAACTGAAAAAAGAAAAGAGCTTAAATGTTACCTTGATTCACTGTTTTAGGAAAAATGCTTGTAATGCTTGTAGTATGAAAAATATCTAAGTTAAAAGTAGATGGAGAAAAACACTAAGGAACAATCTTTCAAGTGTTTTCAGCACTTACTGGAACAGAAAATTGGAGATTGTATTTGTGTAATACATGGATAGGGGACTTAATTAAATGAAATATATACTTCAGGATATGTATAAGTATTCTTTAAATCATGCATATGGCCGGCAGTTTCCTTTGGTAAGATATCTGTCAGGTTGGCAATTATGTGGCACATGAACCCATCACTAACTCTACCTCCCCTGCCCCCAACTCTCCCTTCAGCCCATCTCCATAGCAAGGCCTGTCATTCATTTGTGCTCCATTTGTGTGCTTTGAAGTAAGAGTCCTAATGCCATTCTTTGATTCTGTTGGGTTATTTCCCCTTTTGCCACTTTCTTAGACAGAGCTTTTACCCACCCCAAGATTCATTATTTACTTCTGCTGAGATGGATTTAAGTAAGAGCTTAAATACCTGAATGCAGCATTTTCAAGCTCTGACTTTACTTATTTGTTATGTGCCAGAAAACCCATTGTTTGGGTATAGAAACAACACACAAACTCAAAGTCATCTGCTACATAGCTAAATTCTCCAGAAGCAAAAGTGTAGACCAACATTTCCTAAACTGCAAAATTATGTTGTACCATGCAGTTTTATGAAGACTTTCTTTTGGGAAATTACATTTTTATGGAAAATGAGTTTTGGTATTCTGCATAGTTTCTCCTTTACTCTTCCTTCCCACTCTTACTGCACAGATTCATAATACTTCTTTGTAAATTAAAGCTTCAGTAACCTACAGGAAAGTTACTTGTTGTGTGTTGTTTATTTCAGTGCTATTCAAACTTCTGAGTTCAAAGAGATCTTGAGTCAGAGTGTGTCTATAAATAGAAACTGGGGCAGCAGTGTGTCACAAAACTCACTTTGGGAAACACTAGGTTATATAAAGCTGTGGCAGAGACATAGTAAGTTATTTCTGCTATTCCTCAAGTCTTCTCTCAAAGGCGCTGCATCCAAGAAACCATCCTACATCTCTTACTGTGTTTATACCTGGAAAATGTTGAACTGTGATTAAAACTGCCATCATAGCATGCCTTGCCTAGAGTCATGGTGCCTTCTTTATGTGAGTCCATATTTAAATCTATTCTAGACTTATGGGCAGAGATTCTTTGGGACTAACATTGGACTTCAACCCCTCCCCATCAGCTGCATGAATTGCCTTGATAACCCCCTGGCATATGTTCTTTGTCATTAGTGTGCATAAATCTATGTGTATGTGTGTAGATTTATGCCAGACAAGTTTAAAGATTTCCAGAAAACAATTGTTAGTAAAGGGGAAATATTGAGAAATGTTAGCTGAAATGATGGATGTGTTAGTCCTAAGAGATTAGCTTTCCATTTAATTTGGCTGTGGGCACATTACCAGAACAAGTTTCAAATGACCTGCAAGTAAGAAAATAAAATAGAATATTTGAGAGTCATTAATATGCTATGATCAGACTTTTTAATTATGTTATTAATTCTAATTTCTTTCATTTTACTCTTCCTCTTTCCAAATTTTAGGTCCTAAATATAGGTCATACTTTATCTATGACAGTGATTTTCAACTGTAGTACCATAAGAATTTTTAAAACATTCAATAGCTTTTTAGTCAGAGGCACTGACCTCTTTTCCCTTAGATTGTCAAATTAAAAAAATGACAGCAGCCAACACAATAGCCATCTTTATGAATGCTCTGTCTTGAACCATAAATATATAGGTCATTTAATAGAGTTGCATCTTATTGGCCACATTGCATAATAAGGTTGCATCTGATTGGTTAATTAGAAATCTTTTTTTTTAAAATATATTTTATTGATTTTTTACAGAGAGGAAGGGAGTGAGATAGAGAGTTAGAAACATCGATGAGAGAGAAACATCGATCAGCTGCCTCCTGCACATCTCCTACTGGGGATGTGCCCGCAACCCAGGTACATGCCCTTGACCGGAATTGAACCTGGGACCTTTCAGTCCACAGGCCGACGCTCTATCCACTGAGCCAAACCGGTTTTGGCTAATTAGAAATCTTAATATACAAGTATAGGCATCTGATTTTTTTTTTAAGTCACTTTAGAGCAAAAAGGGTAGGTAATTATTATTATTTTTCTGGCAAATCAATCAAAATTATTCCTTTTTTGGTCATATTGGCACAAAATATAATATATTTTGGCACCTAAGAATCTTAGTAATTGAAAAAGGTTGAAAATCTCTGAACTATAACAATGTCTAAAATGAGACAACTAGCAGTGTTTGATACCATTTATTGTTCTGACATGCACCTGGAACACAATTTCCATACTTCACTCAAATATCATTCTCTGAAGACATCAAAGTCACCTATTTAATGGCATATTTTGTTTTTCCAATTCCACATCCTGGATTTAGTAAACAGAATGAAGTAGCTTCAGTAGCGTTGGGTATATCCCCATCCCCCCATTAATTCTGAGACTTCCTGGTATCATTCCCATTCAGTGTCCTATTTGGAGCAAAACATTTTCTCTGAAACCTATTTTAAAAATGTTCATTAAGGTATTTAATCCAAGATTTCTTCATAGGGGCTTTTGAATTTTAATTGAGGACACTTCAAAAGCTTAATAGCATAAATCATGTTTTTAATAGCAAATTTTAGATAGTATAATAGGAAGAGACCAAATTTTAAAGGGATATGCATTCTGGTAATCCTTAGAACAGGGTAAGGCCCCTGGACTTACACTGCATTTATTATCATTATCTGGAGAAAATGGCCATGAAACACACTAGAGCTCAGATGTAAGTTTTCATCTATGCCTGTACTTTGGTAGAGAAATGAAATATTGCTCAAGTGAGAACCTGAGGCCTAAATCAAGGCACACATGCTAGCCTACGGAGTTAAAAGAGGAGATTTTGAAAAGATGAATTCTTTGGGAGGAAAAATCAATTACTTATTACAAGTGGGGAAGGAGGGAGGTAAGAGAAACAAGAATTGAGATTTCAAGGCGAACCTCCCTCACCTAAAATGAATTCTTGGCATTTTTGGTGAGGCTGTCACCACATTAAGTTGCAAAGCATGCCTAGGCAGCGTGTCTTAAAGTGGATCAATATAAAGTGACATCCTAACTGTGAGTGGACTGACTGCCTGCAGAATGTTTGGTTGAAAACAGAAATAGTAATAGAAAGTCTTTATTAGCAGAGTTGAATGAATGGAGTGATGAAATGAGAAATAGTAATATGTAGAATCATGGAAAGGTAGTACCTGGAACATCTGCACACCGGCTGATGTTTAACACACTTTTCATTTGTATCTTATTTAGGAAAATGACAGTC
>NW_005882024.1:0-5427 GCF_000147115.1 Myotis lucifugus | reverse complement strand
ACACGTGGGAGTGACGAGCCATGTGTGGCCTCCATCTCAGCCAGGGCCAGCCCGAGCGACGGTCCCCTGGAATGAGGAACCAAGGCCCAGAGAACGGAAGCCAGCTGGTGGGGCCACACAGAAGGACTCTGTAGTTGACCCCAAGTTTTTGGTCTTTGCTCATAAATTGAGACGTAATTCACATGCTACAAAGATCTCCTCTTCAAAGGATGTGATTCAGTGGTTTTTAATATATTCACAAGGTATCTGACCATCACTGCTAATTCCAAAATGTTTTCATCCCCCCCATCCTCGGTCACTCTTGATTTTCTCCTCTTTTGAGCCCCTGACAACCCTCATCTCCTTTCTGTCTCTGTGAGGTTGCCTTTCTGAACATTTCTGTATAACCATGCACTGTGTGGCCTTTTGTGACTGTCTCCTTCCACTTCGCCTGCGTTTTCAAGGCCATAGCGAGCATCAGTGCGTCATTCCTTTGTCAGGTTCCTTTCCACTCCTGTGGCAGCCATCTACACACGTCCAGTGTCACCCCTCCCCATGGACAGTCTTAGCTCCCGGCTCATCGTCATCCTCTCCCACGTGATTCTGTCACAATCACGGCGACAGCCATCGCCCCTCTCAGCTCCCTGACTCCCTCTGCTCCTGTGAACGTATCCTCCACCTACCTCAGCCCCTCACGCTGAGGCCACGCCCTTGACCACCTCATTACCAGGAACCACACTTGCATAATCTCGGCTTCCAACCCCCACTTTCCAACCCTCACCATCTACCCGCCCAGCTCTTTATCTTGAGTATCCAATTCCAATCGTCCTTCCACCCCACCCAGACTGATCCTGCCCCCTTTCCCTGTCCCTTGCTCTTCCCTCAGGCCCTTACTTCTCTCCTTATTCGTATCAATACCCTCAACCCTCTTGCCCAAATAACATCAGTTCCCATTCTTCTTGCCACCTCCTGACAAAAACACAACCGGGGGAAACCCAACGCCTCACTCGCTGCCCCTACAAGGTGAACACGGCTGGAGAGAAGCCCCCAGTCAGGCCATGGGAAAATGCGAGGTCACCGATGGTCCTTCCGGCTGCCTGAAGGCCTTGCTATGCTGCCCTGGCTCGTCTGCTCTCGCACTGTCCTGGACCATCTCATTCTCCCTCCCCTCCACTCCACCTTCACCCCTGCTCCCTGATGGCGGTGACTCTTGTTTCCCTGAGAAAACAGAAGTTTGCAGAAGAGCACACCCACCTACAACCACCGCTTCTACCCACAGCACAGCACGCCTCCGCCTCGCTCCTGACTAACCCCCTTCCTCCTCAAGGCCCTTACTCCTCAGTTCTCCTGTTTCTTCCCTGCATCGTCGACGTCCCCCTCTCTACTGTGTCACTCTCGTCTGCATGGGGCATGCTGTCCTTTCTCCCGTCTTAAGAAAACAGTGCCTTGACCCCACCTCTGCCTCTACTACTGCACCTTTGCAGGAAAACTCCAAAGGACTGTCTATACTTGCCACTCCCAGGGTGTTTGAGGGTCAAAGACTTCCTCATTCTCTACTCCAAATAACCCTCCTATGATCATCCCAGTAGACAGAAAGAGAATTTGACAGAATCCAACATCCTCTCATGATAGAAAACACAACAACTAAAGATAGAAGGGAATTTCCTTAATCTGATAAAGGGCATCTAGGAAAAACCCACAGGTGACACCATAATTAGTGATGAAAAACTAGACTTTCCCCCTAAGATCAGGAAGAAGAAAGGGATTTCTGCTCTGGCCACTTTTATTCAACCTTTTATGGGAGGTTCTAGCCCAGAAATGAAGCAACAAAGAGAAATAAAAGGCATTCAGATAAAAAAAAGAAAAAAAATGAAGTAATCGATCCCTATTTGCAGACGACGTGATGTCATATGCAGAAAATCCTAAAGGAACTACAAAAAAAATGCTAAAAATAATAGTAGTACAATAAGATTGCAGGCTAAAAGATCAATATACAAAATCAACTGTATTTTTGCATACTACTTACAAACAATCTAAAAATAAAATTAGGTAAACAATTTCATTCACAGCAGTGCCAAAAGAACGGAATACTTTGAAACAAATTTAACCAACACAGTGCAAGATTTGTACAGTAAAAATCACATGTCTTTACCAAGAGAAATTAAAGAAATCTAAGTAAAGAGAAAGACAGTCTCTGTCTATGGATTGGAAGACTCATTGTCTATAGGGAATTTCTCTTCCATTTGATCCATAGGTCCAACTCAATCCTTAGCAACATCCAAGCAGGCGTGTGTGTGTGTGTGTGTGTGTGTGTGTGTGTGTGCAGAAGTTGACTAGTTGTTTCTAAAATTTATATTAAAAGACAAAGGTCCTAGAATAGCAAAAACGAACTTGAAAAAGAATAACGAAGTTAGAGGACACAACTTCCCAATTTCAAACTTACTATAAACCTATAGCAACAGAGGATGGGACTGAATAAGAGTAGACATATAGATCAGTGGGACAGAACTGAGACAAACCCTTACCTTTATGGCCAATTGATTTTTTCAACAAAGGATCCAAGGTAATTCAATGGTAAAAGAATAGGGTTCCCCCCCCCCAATAAATAGTGGTGGGAAAACTGGGTACCCACATGCAATAGAATAAAGTTGGATCCCATCCATCACACCAGTCACAAAATTAAGTGGATCAGAGACCTAAATGTAAAGTTAAATCTACAAAACTCGGGAGAAAAATATTTAATTTTGCAGCTATGACAGCAAATGCACTATCCATAAAATAAAGAATTTAATAAATTGAGTTTCATTAAAATTTAAAATTAGGAATCACCACTAAGAAAATCTAATCACTAGAAAATATTTGCAAATTCTAGATCTGCTTAGAGATGTGTACCAAAAAATATAGAACATTTACAGCTCAACAAGACAAATAATCCAATTTAAAAATAGGCAAAGTAGCTGAATAGATATTTCACTAGAGAAGGCATATGAACTTCCAGTGAGCACATGATAAAATGTTCAACATTTTTAGTCATTAGAGAAATGTAAAACACAATAAGACACTACCTCATACCACAAAAAGGACTATAATAAAAACACACACACAGCCGAAACCGGTTTGGCTCAGTGGATAGAGCGTCGGCCTGCGGACTGAAAGGTCCCGGGTTCGATTCCGGTCAAGGGCATGTACCTGGGTTGCGGGCACATCCCCAGTGGGGGTGTGCCAGAGGCAGCTGATCGATGTCTCTCTCTCATCGATGTTTCTAACTCTCTATCTCTCTCCCTTCCTCTCTGTGAAAAATTAATAAAAATATATTTAAAAAAAAAACACACACACACACAATTACACCTGGTAGCAAGGATGAAACTAGACCGTTCATAAATTGATGCTGGAAATGCAAAATGGTGCATCCACTTTGGAGAAGCTTGGCAGTTCCTTAAGAAGGAAAGCATAACATTTTTACATGACCCAGCAGTTGCACTTCTAGGGACATTTACCCAAGAGAAATGAAAGCATTTGTCCACACGAAGACTTAAATATGAATATTCATAGCAGCATTATTCATACTAGCAAAAAGTGGAAACAACCAAATGCCCACCAATGGATGAATGAATAAACAAAACGTAGTGTGCCCATACAATGCCCTTTTATCCAGCCATAAAAAGGAGTGAAGTGCTGATACCTGCATGGATGAACCGCTGAAACACTAGGCTAAGTGAAGGCAGCCAGACATAAAGGGCCACCTGTTGGGTGATTCCGTGTGGACGAAATTTCCAGAAAAGGAAACTCTATAGAGACGGTGATTCATTTAATGGTGGTGATGGTTGCATAACTCTTTTTGGTACATTTACTAAAAATTATTGAACTGTATGCTTAACAATAAAATAAAAAGACCCGGCTAAAACAAACCCAAACAAAAAGAATATACAATGTATGGTATTTACTCATCCTACTGTTGATAGACGTTTGCAGTTTGGCGCTGTTATAAATGCTGCTAACATGGACATTCTTCTAGGTGTCTTTTGTTAGACACATTTCTCTGAGGTATGTGTCTTAGAGTAGAATTTCTGGGTCACACATACATTCTGCTTCCGTAAATACTGCTAAAGGCTTTTCCCAGATGTACAATGTACCAACGTACATCTCCATCGGCAGCGCATGGGATTTCCAGTCGTACTCGGGCATTGCCTCATTTTCTTTTTAGCCATCCTGATGGGTGCATATTAGTGCCTCATTATTTCCATTTGCATGTCCCTGGTGACTACAGCAATTGAACACCACTTCAAGTTGGCTTTGTTTTGTGTTTTGGCCACTTGAAAATCCTCTTAGTGAAAGTTGGGTTCAAGAATGTCTGACCTTTCTGGGCCCCCTTACGTAGTCTGTTCTCTTATTGATTTTTTTTAAGGAGTTTTTTTTTTACATATTTTGGACAAGCGTTTTTAAATTCCACTCTTTGACTTGACTTTTCACTTCCTCAGCAGTGTCTTTTTAAAAAAATATATTTTATTGATTTTTTACAGAGAGGAAGGGAGAGGGATAGAGAGTTAGAAACATCGATGAGAGAGAAACATCGATCGGCTGCCTCCTGCACAACTCCCACTGGGGATGTGCCTGCAACCAAGGTACATGCCCTTGACCGGAATCGAACCTGGGACCCTTCAGTCCGCAGGCCGACGCTCTATCCACTGAGCCAAACCGGTTAGGGCTCAGCAGTGTCTTTTGATGAATACAAATTTTAGCTTTCATGGTCTGATTTATCAAACGTTTTTTCATGGAGGGTTTCCTTTATGAACTCTAATCCCCATCGTGATGTTGGAGGTGGGGCCTCTGGGAGGTAATTAGGCCCTGAGGATGGAGCCCCGTGAATGGGATTAGTGCCCTTATAAGAAGCCAGAGCGCCCGCTCACTCCCTCCTTTCGCCACGCGAGGATTCAACTAAGTCTGTAGCCTACAACCCGGAAGAGTGTCCTCACCTGAACCTGACCATGCTGACACCGTGAACTTGGACTTCCAGCCTCCAGGACAATGAGAAATGTGTTTTAGCTGTTGATAAGCCAGCCAGTATTTGTCATAGCAACCGGAGATGACTAAGATAACTGATTTCAAAGATAAATTTGGTAGGTGTACTTGTTTCTTTTATAATAAATAAACCAATTCGAAATTAAGTCACTACTCAGTTGGAAAGACAGTTTCTGGGAAAGCACCCATCTTGGAGAACAGGTCGGGGTGTCAGCCCCTCCCCCAAGACTCCGCTGTGCTTCTGACAGGGAGAAGAGAGCGGTGAGCAGGGGCCATGCGCAGGGAGGGGTGTGAGGAGGTGGGAGCCACGACTGACCTGGGAGACAGCAGCAGCAGCAGTGGCCACAGAGAAAACTCAACCCAGAGAGAAGCCGCGTCCCAGAGGTGACAGAGCGCCTGGCATCGGGAGCAGGAGCCCCTGTTCTGAGA
>NW_005882023.1:0-5427 GCF_000147115.1 Myotis lucifugus | reverse complement strand
CAGCAGTCCGACAAAGAGCCCCAGCACGTCTAGTGTAACAGAGGAGGAAGCCACAGCTCAGAGGGAAGTCCCATTTCTGTCTCGTCTGGAGCCCGGGCGGGCATCACTAGGTGTGCAGCTAGGGTGCCGGGCATCTGAGAACTGCGCGGGCGGACCAGTCCGTCCTTCCTGGGGCCATTTCCCAAGGCCTCTGGTCCCAGTTCTGGAAAGGGGATCGCCATCCTGAGCTCTGAGGAGAAAGGAGGCGCAAGGGCTCTGAGCTGGGAAGCGCGCTGTAAACCTTAGGCGCCAAGGCGTCAGGCATCTGAGCCTCTGGGATGCCGGTGGGGCAAGCATTTGGCCACCTTGCCCCGGTCCCCAAGGGTCACCGGCGGAGGACTGGGTTTCAGAAGCTAAAGGGGACCACATTGGTGCCTCCGGGCCTGGGGCTGGCGCTGTGTTTCTGGTTGGGTGACTGCCCATCTTCCTAATCCCCCACCTTGGCCTTCCTGGCTGAGGATGCAGGCCCCTCCCCATTTTGCTGCTTCAGGTGCTGAGGTTTCCATGGTTTCCATCTCCCCCGCAGCCCCAGGGTTCTCAGTCCCAAGGAAGATCTAGTTCATTAGCAAAAGATGAAACATACACTTAATGGGAAGGGGCTTGTCTCAGGTCCTCCAAACCTCCTGGTACTCTCTTCCCCATTCTTTGCAGCTGCCCGTGAAGTGTCACCCATAGGCTGCCCAAACCAGGTACCTTTCACATACAACAAACACGTCTGCGTCCACAGAGCCCACTTCAGGCTCTCAGCCATACAAGTACCCTCCGCACATGGATAGCCAGTCCATCTTGCACACAGGGCTGGGACACATCACCCCTCAAATGGTCCCAAACAGGAGATACTTGCATACACCATATGCCCACACACTCTCAATAGTACATGGGAATGAAATGGCCACACACATCTTCGAGATGTGGCAAATACGACTGCCCCCAACCAGTTCATGCACAAGCACACGTGTGCTTCCCTGCACACACAGCTTCCAAGCGGGCAACACCAAATGCACATACTAGTCACATGAATGTCCTTGTGACCACATGCAATCTGGTGTAAGAGCATCCAGGAGCCCCATCTCTTCTCCCAGGGCACTGCTGGGAAGTCAATAGTTATAAAAGCTTCTGGAAAGCAGTGGGGCTTTGGATAAGGCATCTAAGAAGGGGTGGGTGAGACAAGGTTGCTGCACCCAAGAGGCTGGGGACCAAGGCCTCTAGGGGTCAAGAGTGTCCTTAGCTCTTCTACCCCAAGACACTCTGCACCTCACAACCAGAGGCACTCTAGGAGGCCTCTGTCCAATTGGGATGCACCCTCCTCTCGGTCTAGCGGTCTGCTCACTTGGGAAGCTAAGTCAGTTGCCTCCACACATTTCCATAAGCCGTCCTTTGGCTCCCAGCTAGAGTAGGCACAGAAGGCAATGTGGAGTCACATAGACTTGGGTTCCAATACTGACTGCCCAACTTTATTTTTAGCTGTGCGATCTGGAGCACGTTGCTTAAACTCCCCGAAGCCTTAGTTTCCTCAGCCATAAAATGGGAATAATACAGTCCCATCAGATCCTTTATGTCCTCCAAGATGGGGATTAGTATCCCCATTTCATAGATGTGAAAGCCGAGGCTGAAAGGGAGGAGCTGGCTCTGGCTTGTGTGGCTCAGTTGGTCGGGTGTCCTCCCGTGCACCTCCTCCCGTGCACCAAAAGGTTTCTCGTTCAATTCCTGGTCAGGTCAGAGCACATGCCCGGGTTTCAGGCTCAATCTCCTGTACGGGGCGTGCAGGAGGCAGCCAATCTCTGAAAATCAATAAAGCATTGGAGCTGATATTTGAACCCAGATCTTTCTGGCTGTGAGCGCATGTAGCTGGTGGCTCCCATTGCAACAGGAGCAGAGGATAGTGACTTTCCATTGTCTTGAGAGGGAAGCCAGGAGAAGATCCCAGACTCCTGAAGTGCAGCCCTGACCCTTCCTGGGCTCCTCCCAGCTACTCTGCTCTATCTCCAGAATCAAGAGCTAGGCATCAGCTAGGTCTGGAACAGCCCTGCCCTGGGTGGGGATCAGGGCATGAGGAAGTGATGGCAAAACCTTGGATTGAGAGTCAAGGGAGACCTGGGACAAGGGTCTGCCCCTCCTTGCACCCCAGGCTCTCCATTTGTATAAGAGGGAGTACTTTACCACCTCAGACATCCGGGTATTCCCCAAGACACATGTGAGAAGAATTTTCGTTCATCGTTAGAACCAGCTGACCTTCCCCTTCTCTGTTCCTCCTCCTTCCTTCTGTCCGGGGCCTCCTCAAGGGCTACTGTGTGTCAAGCCTGTGCTGTCCACCTGGACTGCAAGCTTGCCCCAGAGGGAGGAGGCTCTGACCTGGGCAGGGTAGGCATGCTCTTGGGTGCTGCTGCTGTGGACATTAATATATTTTCCTTCTCCTCTGTGACCCATGGTGATTTGGTTATCTGATTGCCCAGATGTGCTGGGGGCTTCTGTCAGCGGGCTTCTCAGTCCCTGCCTGACTGCCATTGGTCAAGGGCACACACCTTTATACCCCCACCCCCGCACACGGCCCATCCAGGGGACACCCAGGCTGAAAGAGCATGGGGGGAGGGGAAGCCACAGTTTCCGTTGCTGTGCTGACCTCTATTGACAACCTTCACTCATTTTAACTTCCCTCCCTTGGGGCCAAGACCTTGGTGGAGATGGGTAGGGGTGAGTCAGCTGTCTCCAGAAGCCCTGGATGGGGGTGGGGAGTGGCAATCTGGTTGTATTCTTAGCCCCATCAGTAGTTTGCTGTGTAACAGCCGATCACTGCTTTGCCCTCTCTGAGCTGTAGTCACCCCATCTGTCAGTGAGGGGGTTAAACTAGATAACCCCAAGGACTTTTTTGCTCCAGAATCCAGGTCTTGGGTCTCGACCCTTACCTGTGTCATAGGATGACACGAACATTGTGGACACAATGAGACTGCAGGGTGCTTTTTAGAAAAGCCTTCCTAGTTAGGCAGGTGAACTGGGGGTCTGGGCAGAGTAGCCCAGGGGTTGGGGTGCCCCATGAGGCCAGAGCTTCCAGGCAAGGGGGAGGAGGATCAAATAGCAGCAGGCATGTCATTATAGCACCTGTGCCTGGGTCCCAGATTCTCCTCCTTCACTTACCCACTGTGAGCCCGGGCAAGCCACCCAGCTTCTGCAATCCTGGGTTTCATCATCTGTACAGTGGGAAAACCACTGCACCATTCCCTCCCAAGGTTCCAGGGAGATAACACTGAGGGAAAGAAATAACATTGTTGACCAAGCACCTACTGTGTGCCAGGCAGTTTCTGTGCCTGTGGGTGGGACAGGCCTGGTTCTGCAGATGAGCACATGGAGCCCAGGCCTGTCTGGTAATTTCTGCAAGATCTCGTATCATAGTCAGTGAGCGCTAGAGCCTGGATGCAAACCCAGTGCTGAGGGCCGACGAGCCTCTGCCCACTGGGTTAGTTCTCCTCCTCTGTTCCCGAGGATAAGCAATTGCTGTTTTACAGGATCAGGGAGCAGGCTAGAGGGCCAGGGCCAGCCCAGAGGGTTCTTTCCTGGGTGCACATAACAAAATGCCACCTATTGTGTCTACTGAGGGCGTCACTTCTGAAAGACTGCTTTCAACTCTCAGTTGTTTAGTTGTGGTGGTAGCTGCTCAGGAGACAATGTTTGTGTGTCTTGGGCCTCTTTCAATTCCAAGAGAGAAACTCAACATCAAGTAGCTTAAACATAAGAGAACTGATTGGCTTATGCAGCTGGGGGAGAAATTAGGGTGGCTGGTGACTGGAATGGAGAGTGGTACTCACCAGGGCTTGGGGCTGGTGATGGGGCTCCGGTGCTGTCTGAAACTCATTTCTGTTTCTTGCTGCTCTCTTTGAGCTAATGTGGGCCTCATTCCTTCCCCCTGGTATGTAGCCATCAACAGCCTCAGTTAAGAATTCCAGGAAAATGAGAACTTCTGTCTCCTTGGGTTTCGGTATCTGTCCCAGGGAAGGCAGCTGATTGGCCTGCTTGAGTCACATGCCCTTCCGTTGATTGGCAGCAGTTATTGTCATGGGGAGGGAGCACTGGGAATGGCCAGGGGTCAGTGCCTGGAAGAGATGAATGGGAAGTAGTGGGCCAATGGGACTCAAGTCTAGGTTGGCAGTTCCTTTTACAGTTGTGCTTACATGTCTCTGATATAATACAGTCAATGTTTCTACACCTGGGTCTCGCCCTGCACACACACACACACACACACACACACACACACGGACAGAGGGCCCACCATACCTAGTGCCTCTTTTGCACAGAGAGAGAAGCTGAGGTTGAGAGAAGAGAGCAATTTGTCACTGGTCTGAACTCTTTCTGGGGAAGGCCAGTGAGGTAGCTATTTAATGACACCAATTCCTTGCAGCCCAGGACACACACACCCTTTAAAATGTGGCTCCATTCAGAGAAGAAGTCTGTTTCCCCGCCCTTTATCTGGGCTGGCCTCGTGACTTCCTGGGACCAATGCATGTGACAGGAATGAAGCTGTACATGTCCTGAAGCCCAGGCCTCAGGGGCCTTGCAGCTCTGCTCTCACCCCCTTGGAGCCCAGCCCAGCCTCAGGTCAGAGCCCAGGCTGGACTACTAAATAGTAAGAGGCCCGTGCGGAGCGAGGCCCTGAGGCCAAATCGAGAGAGGCCCAGCTGGCCCACCCGTCCCAGCAGAACCCAGGCCTGGCTGACCCACTAGTCACATGCAGCCATGTGAGCAAGCCCAGTGAGATCAGCAAATCTGCCCCGTCAGCCACTATATTTTGACAGGATTTGTTCCATAGCCAGAGATACCTGAATAGGCCAGGCTTAAATAGCTAGAAAGCTAAAAATATGCATTTGCTTAAGATCATTTTAGAATTTCAAAGTCTGGCCACTCACCCTGTCATATCCCTGACGTTCTGGCCATCAGAGCCCCTATAAATGTCTCCATTGCTCTGGGAACAGCATGCAGTCAGTGATTGGGTTTGTCTCACCTACACTGCATCCCTGCTGCCCCATCAGGGCCAGAGAACAGCGGTTGCTCCAAAGTTGCCAAATGAATGAGTGAATGTCTCACCTAGCCTCTGCTTGCATACCGCGCCCCCCCCCCCCCCCCCCCCCGGAAAGAGCTCACCCAAAAGCAGGACCAAGGCCCCCACTTTCCCTTCCCTGAAAACAAACAAAGCCCGCCTTCTTTTCTTAAAGCGACCCTGGGGTGGGAGTGGCCTTTTCCCCCACCTCGCCCCCCCGAAAAAATCCTCCCCCAGCCCTCTTTCATTATGAAGTGGCCCGGCTTGGGGAGAAGGTTTCCCCCCCCCGTGGGGAGAAAAAACCTAGGCTTCCCCTTGGAACAAGAGTCCCCTTCCTATGGGCCGTCGGCAGCCTTAGGGAA
>NW_005882022.1:0-5428 GCF_000147115.1 Myotis lucifugus | reverse complement strand
ACCTGTCATCACAGTGTCTATCCATGTACTGGGGGCTCTAGTCAGTGATGTTAGATAAGGAAAAAAAGAAGGATTGGAAAAGAAGAAAAAGCTTCTTGATTTTTTTTAGACAGTGTACTTATTTAAGTGTGCAAGAGAATAATTCTAGTAATAAAGTTGTTGAATAAAAGATTGCAGGTTGGGTTCCAGGGAAGCTGGCTCCGAGCTGGAGATCAGCATGGAGAGGGTTTATTAGGTTGTACACTAGACATCAACACCTGTGGAAGGGAGAGGTGTGAAGCAGGGTGGTGCAAAGGGAGAAACTGAGCTGTGATGTAGTCCTAGAGAAGCCCGGACAACCTCATGGGAAGATCTGAAGCTGGCAATCCCTTTAGAATTGTAACAAGTTGGGATGAGGAGACCAGGCCCTTATGTCCCCAAGTTGTTCAATTATTGGGTGGGAGATGGCCTGGGGAGGGGTGTGCCTTGGGGCTGGCAGCTCTTTTCAGCCAAGACATTTCTTCCCCTTCCTCCCACCCCCATCCAAGATACATACTTCTTAATGAGGACTAGTAGATAAGGTCTAATTGCTGACATTGCTTCCTGCACCTGAGAGGATAAGTTCTTAGTCCTCAAAGGGGACCGGGGAGGCGCTGGGATCTACTTATTCATCCAGTTGTGGGAGCCATTCCTTCTGGTTCCAGAGCGAGTCTTTTCCTTGGGAGAGACTTGTAAGAGAAAGATGAGTGGGATGGACTATAGCTCCCTTTGTTGTAGCTGGCCTTGGGGCCACAACTGATCCTCATTGATCCCTGCTTTACTATGCATTCTACACGCCCTTAACCAGCACCTCTGCGAGTCTCAGGGACCCAGCTGGTGAGTGACCCAGATCCTCCTTGCTGAGAGGTCTGATTCCCTGGTTACTGGTGCCCTTCGTAGGCCAGGATTGCTGCAGCTGTCTAATTACCATCAAAACGGGGCAAGATATTACCAAGAGGTATCCAGGTATACCACTTAAATGCCAAATATATTCTTCCCTGCCTACATTGTATAACAGCAACTCTACCTTTTCCTGATAATCGGCATTAATGCCCCTGCTTTTCCAAACCTGCAACTCATTATGATAATTGCATCCCCTTGGCTTCTAACAGTTAAGTGCTGCCATCTGGCCTCCATTATATCAGGGTCCTCATATCGCCATTGCTCTCAGTGGGTGCAGTTTTGTAATGGCCTCTGCTCCTGTAATCCCTGGCCTGCAGAGGGGAGGCACCACTGAATTTAGGGAGGCTGGTGTCCCTCTCACCAGCACGTTCTTTATTGCTTTGGGCACTCTTAGGGAGCATCGTCATCCTGTGGGTTTTTCAGTCTTACACGGTAAGTCCACTTTTGCGTGCCTACATTTCTGAGTCTTTTAATTATCCTACTCTCTGCCTTGGCAATTCAGGTATTTCTGCCTTCACTTATTAACACTGGGATATTTGAAGAACTCCCAGAAAATAATAAGAAGAAAGAGAGAAGTCACATATAAATAGTCAAAGGATAAGAACAGGCAATTCAGAGAAGAACTGTGAATGGCCAATACATTTTTGAAAAGTAACAAATAAACATACTCTCCCCAGTGATCAGGGAAAAATTAATTAAAACTACAATGAAATAATTTTTCACATTTATCAGGTTTTCAAAAATGGAGAAGCCTGCAAATTCCAGGTGTTTGGTGAGGATTTGGGACAAGGAAATATTCATATTCTGCTAGTGGGAGTGTGAAGTGGGCATGTAGATGGGAACAACTACTTTGGAGAACAATTTGGTAGCATCAAATAAAATTTAAAATGAACTTAATTTTAACCCCTGCAATTCTCTATTACCCTAGAAAATTTTTTCACACATGGATAAGAGTGAATGGAAATTGAAAACAGCCTTAATTTCCATTCCCTGGAGAATGGTAAGTTGAAGTACATTCATACAAGGAGATATTATACACAAGGACATATTATATTGAAGGTAAAGTTATACAGAACCACATGTCTCAAAGGTGGATGGACCTTAAAAAGTAAAATCTTGAACCCCCTCAAAAAACAAAGCCATGGATGAGACTGGAGAGCATTATGCTAAGTGAAATAAGCCAGTCAGAGAAAGATAAATACCACATGATCTCACTCATTTGTGGAATATAGAGAACAACATAGACTGATGAACAGGGACAGATCCAAAGACAGAGAAACAGCAATCAGACTATTAATCCCCAGAGGGAAAGTAGGGGAGGGTGGGGGTAAGGGGACAAGATCAACCAAAGGACTTGTATGCATGCATATAAGCCAAACCAATGGACATGGACAACAGGGGGATGAGAGCATGAGTGTGTGGGGGGGGAGGATGGGAGTTAATGGGGGGGGGGGAATGAGGACACATTTGTAATTCCTTAACTAATAAAGAATTTAAAGATTTTTTAAAAAAAGAATAGAGCAGTGATGGCGAACCTATGACACACGTGTCAGAGGTGACACGCGAACTCATTTTTTTTGGTTGATTTTTCTTTGTTAAATGGCATTTAAATATATAAAATAAATATCAAAAATATAAAAAAAGTCAAAATTGCAGAATATTTATAACATAATGCTATATATTGTTTATGAATATGTACATATATTAATGTGTTTAATATATATAATACTATTACATGTTACGTATACCCATTACATATTTTAATTTCTTACATATGTATTATGTATGTTATAGTATTATATAATATATTATGAAATACTATGAAAACATTAATGGAAGTGAAAAACACCAAATTAAAGATAATTTCTTTTGTAGAGGGAAGTGTGAGAAGAATGGGATTGAGGAGGTTTATTTTTATCATATCTATAATTTTTTCCCTTTAAAAAATCCTGAAGCTCAAAGATAGAAGGCAAAATTTTAAGCTTGACAAAGCTTAGTGGGGGTACACAAATGTTTGTTGTTTTATTTTCTATACCTTTTGGTATGCTTCAACTACAGAATTTAATAAAAGAAAAAAGTAAGGAGTTTAAATAGACTGAGGAACAATCTATATTGCAATTGAATTAAAATTAAAATTGGAAATCCTTGTTTCTGACCAATGAAACTCAACTTCCACATTCCATGGCATTTAGCTTGATAAACTCCATCTCTACTGTACAGGAACTTTGAAAGAGGATAGTTAGGTGGACAGGAATAAATCAAATGTACTGAGAACAATCTGATGGGGTCTCTTTAGTCTCTCTTCTCTGGGGACTTTGAGGGTAGAATAGGGAAAGCATTGATTCAGGAAGAAGCTCAGCTTAGGAACTTGTAAGGAGATTCAGCAACTTGTGGGGCACCTAGTCCAAGGCCCCTCCATTTAGACTCTCAGGATCAGGCTGCCTATCATTTCCATCTGTGGGCTCAGTAACTCACTGCTCTAGGCACCTGAGCCATGTGGAGGGAAAACTGGGAAAGTCAGAGTTAGAAGAGACCTTAGAGACCATGGAGTTAATCTTTTGTGTGTGTTCAAACATTTTGTTTCAATAGAGTAGGTAAAATAAGTGATTATGAAGCTGCTCTGGTTAAAGCAAGGGGGGACCCCCAAAATGAGTTCTTGTGCTCCTGCTTCCCCCTCTCCATCCCTCTCTCATCCCCGATAGCCTGGTGTAAAAACTCTGTCACAGAGGAGAACCCTGACCTCCAGTGGGATGCTGTGATTTTCTCAAGGTCATACTCAGCTGGTGAGGGCAAAGCCCCTGCCCCTGCCAGTGCTTTTTCTACCTTACCCTTCGAGCAGTTTCTTCATTTTTTCAGAATTAAGCCAATGTAAAAAGGCAGTATTGATTCTTTCTTCCTTCTTTTGTTTATTTATTCAGTCTTCATAGTCTTGATTTTAAAAAGGCAATTTTGAGCATTTCTATATCAATCCATGATATTATGATCCTGTTGTGTTACAACATTATGTCACCGAGCTCCATGTGAAGCAATCAGGATTAATTTTTAAGTGTTATGATGATGGAAGAGGGACCCAGACTAATTCCACGTGAGGGAGCTAGGAAATAAATGTTAAGAGGAAAAGCAATATCTGACTCTGCCTCTTCTCCTCAGACAGCTCTCTCCTAAACCCCACTCATTTAAGTAATAATTTGGTTTATCAAGCACTTTTAAGAAGCCAGCCATCTTCCCTCCAGGTAAAATCCATTGATTGCTTGTACCACAAAGGGAATATTAATAACATTTCCCAGGCATTTTCTACATGCCAGGCACTATGCTAAGTGTTTCACATGCATTATCTTATATAACCCACATAATAATGGCATGAGGTAAATACAACTGTATCTTCATTCACAGAAGGATAAGTGGAAGTTTATAGAGGTTAAGTATTTCACCCCAAAGCACAGCTAATAAATGACAGAGTCAAGATTTGAGTCCATGCTCTTAGCGGCTAGGCTATCCTGTAAAGTCTGAAACCCAACTACCCGGTTAGAGAATTAGTATTTCATTGAATGGGCAGAAGAAGGGAAAATTAATATAGAGCAGGTGGGCATAACTGGGTGTGGCTTTCCTCTCCAATGTACAACCTGGCTTATCAGTTTTGATTAGAGATTCTCAAGAATAAAGTATAAAATAAAAAGACATCCAGATATAACTAAATTGCAAGAATAAAAAACTACTTAAAGTATATAAGATTTGTTGCAAAACACATAAGTGAGAGCATAGTTTCTGAGGGAGCTATATGCTATCACCCCTGATTTATTGCCTTTGTAGACTTTCAAATTTTAAAATCAACTTTGTAGTGAGAAGGGACAGTTAAGGACATATAAAGTAATACAAAAGTTAATTACTGATTATCCATTTTAAGGAGAAGTAAACCAGATATTTGAAATAAATACTTAAAAAATAGCTCTTTTTGCAAATGATATCAGTCTGCACATCATTCAAATCCATTTGCAAGAAACAGACTACCAAATTCAAATTGGCTTAAATGACAAAGATATTTATTAGGCCTTATAGCAGGCAATTCAGAAGTAGAGCAGGCTTTATGTTTGCTTGATTCTGTGACTCAAAAAATGTCATCAAAGAGTCAGGTTCTCACCATCTTTTCAGTCTGTTGTCTTAAACTTTGGCTTCATTCTCAGGTTGTTTTTCCTTGTGTTCAGAAAACAGCTGCCAGCAGCATCCGGGGCTACATGTCTCTTTATTCCCATACGTGGGGAAGAGAAAACCAGCTTCCTATTGCTTTCTTCAGAACCAAGGACATTCCCAGAAACCTTTTTTCCTTCTCATGGGGCAGAATCAAGGGTCACATGACCATTTCTTAGCCAATTTCTGGAAAATGGGTTGAGATTACTCATTGTCAGCCAGGTTCATTTCTTTGAATGAGGTCATTCCCACCCAGCCAATGTTGCTCAGTGGTTGAGCATCGACCCATGAACCAAGAGGTCACTTGTTCGATTCCTGGTCA
>NW_005882021.1:0-5429 GCF_000147115.1 Myotis lucifugus | reverse complement strand
CCAATCAGTAATTCTCATCATTGATGTGTCTATCTCTCTCCTACCTTCCTCTCTGAAATCAATAGAAATATATGTATATATTTTTTAAAAAAGAGTTGGTTAAATTTGAGTATAATCCACTCTTAGTTCCAACTCATGTTGTGAAACACTGTAAGTACATGAATTTTCTAATTCTTTAAAAAAATTACAGTTACATTAAGTGTAAAAGTATTTTTATCACAAACATAGGACAAGTAGATATTCCCAGAAGCCCCATTAGAAATTGATTTGAAGAAAGTAGCAGAGGACGATTATTCGCTATTCTGAATAAATGTTTTGAGAACATGCATCTCATTCTACAAGTCATTTGCATTCAAAACTGCTTTGCCCCCAGACAGCAGGCACTAAATAAAAGTATACCAAAAATTTTAAAAAGAAAGACATTCTACATAATTGCTCTGCAGTTGTTTACAGGATATAGATATTATAATGATTTTTCCTGGCCCTATGCAGTAATTTCAAAATGAAATTATAATCATCGTACTTTTTTTTCTTCATTTTCTGATTCAACTGAAGTGTTGAACTTCATTAACCTTGTTGGAAACTTATAAAACTGCTTTTGAATGTTCCCTTTAATCTATGATTTAGATGAAACTGAAATTCAAAGTAAAATGGAATTGAAACTAGACAACACATACATTTGTGGAATTAAGACCACAGTGTAATTTCATGCCATGTTGACTATCAGACTTGTAATAGTACAGGGGAGAAGAGCAAGTATAATCACAAAACTTCCATTTAATTACACTTATATAAGCAATTAAACTTTACACCATTTTTGGTAGTCTAAACCTGGATATTTCCTTCCAGCAAGAGGCAGACCTGCCAGTGGCCTGCTCATTGCACCCCTTGGGTGATAAGGTAAAAGTGCCATAGACAGGAGAACTTGTTCTGTTCTGTGGGTGGCTGGCCTTCTTTATTACCACTATTTCCACCAAAGCTTCATCTTTCACCTGTCAATCATTTTTTTTAAAAATTTATTTTAGAGAGAGGAAGGGAAGGGGGAAGAGAGATTGAGAGAGAGAGAGAGAGAGAGAGAGAGAGATTTTATGTGAGAGAGAAACATCAATTTGTTGTCTCCTGTATACACCCCAACCATGGATTGAACCCACAACCCAGGTATGTGCCCTGACCGGAAATGAACCCGCCACCTTTTATTGTACAGGAGGACGCTCCAACCAAGGGAGCCACATCGGCCAGGGCCAGCTGCCAATCATCCTAATGAGATGCACCTGGTTGATTAATTGAGCAACACTAGACTGTTCCCAGACATAAGCTGCATTCCCAATAATACCAAGGATTTGGACAGAGAAGCATCACAATTAGATACTGGGATATAGCGATAGGTGGGTGAATGGCAGACAAGGCACTGATAATAGGAACTGCTTGATGCAAACACAAAGAAACAGCTTTTGCAGATTCTTCTCTGCTCATTTGCTTTAACTGTGCTGAGAATGATAGTTTCTGGTTTACGTAGAAATGAGAGAGAGACCTGCTGGAAAGAGAAATTTGTTTCTCTCTTGAAATAGTCCTGGTTTAAATTAAACATGGACACAAGCTGTTACAAACTTGATGCTATACCAGTGATGTTGGAGGAGTGAGACTCTGAAATTCAACACTGCTGTAGAAAAAATAATGTAATACAATATATTGATATATTAAATTTTTAGAAAAATGATTTATACTTTATGTGTTTTTAATATAACTTATTTTAGTTATATCAAATATAGATGACAGTTATAAAATATTTATCATATTGTTCTTCTAGCTGATTTTTATTTCCTCAAAATGTATTAAATACATATTTTCAATCATATCATTTCAAAAAATAAAATATCCATATTAATAATGCAAATTTATGATAAAAATTCTCATATGGAAGCATTTTTCTACTTTGCATATAAAGTTAACACTTTGCCCACCACTAAAATGCAGTTATGTATGGGCTGAACGACAGCTAGTTTCAGATCCTGGAACAACAGTATGTAATAGAAAAGAAATGACTTCTCCAAGATGGAATCAGAGAGGTGCTTTAGGTGTGCAGAATTTCATTAGCCTCATTAAAATCATGCCTGTAGGCAAATCTTTATTCTCATGAGAAGCCCAATGATGTTTTTAATGATCACAGTCAAGCGTATTTGAGTTTTCCATGTCACCTGTAAACAGATTCTTTCCTACAGATCCTGTGTTCCAGAAATATGTAAAAACATACAATGATTTTGTGTAAGAATTCTAGTTATTTTTCTTGACTACATGTTATTCCCAAACCAACCGGAACTGGTGCTAAGGCACACAGGTTTAATGAGCAAGGCAGCATAAAATGTGCATTATACCTTTTGTGTTTCTAAATCAGCTCATTCATTCAGGTTAACATCTAAGAGGCAGCCTGTATCCAGAAAATACACACCACAAATTTGAATTCCCACTGTCTTTATAAAATATACAACTTTAGGTGGGATACCGGGAAGTTTTTATTTTGTTAATTTGAGAAGTCTGTATTTATGCTCTTTGTGTTTAGACTCTGAACCATCTTTTAAGGAAATAGTTTAAACTGTAACTAAAAGAAGTGAAACGGGAGGTGTAATGGATGAAAAGTGCTGAGGGAATGCTTGAGGGCTCTAGGAGACTCACACTCTTTGCTCTCTTACTAAGGTATTTCCTGTGAAAAATTGCTCATCACTGATCATTCTTTCTTTCCAAAGAGAGGCTGCAAGTTCATTTGTTCTGTTTCATTCTGTTTAAAGATTAGAGATGCCTGCAAAATAGCTCAGGTGTTTTTGCCTTTTATCACTTCCAATGCATGCTTTTGTCAAAGGTTTACAGAGTTTTTGTTTGTTTTTAATAACTTTAAGAATCCATACAGGTATATAACAAAATATAGACACTCGTAAGGTGTTTAAAAGCTGATTTTTATTGTTATTTCCTGTAAGCATAGGTTATTTCAAAAGATCCTGGTAAAATTTCATTGAGATCATTTTTACAGATTAAAAAATATATATAGCAATATCAATAAATGTTTACTGAGCACATGAATTTTCATGTTTTTTGATACCATGTATCATATTTTTCAACTACAATAATTATAAAAGTTATTTTCTCCAAACTTTTGCAATTTAGCCTTTCTTATTTTTTTAAATATGTGATTCTTTGGGCAATGCATGTCATTCGTCTTTATCCCATCCTTATTTTATGTCATTCAGTTTTTTCTATCGCATAAACCTCACATCCTTAAACTCAAGATCATAATTTTGTTTCAGTAAGCTTAAATTACATCAGAGTTTGAAAAAACAAAGACATATCTGTGCAAAAAATTAAAATTGTTTTTATCTCAAACTATGATAAAATATGCATTTTATGCTTTCTTATGCCTCATACAGTCCAGAATAATAATTATCTCACATGCAGCCACTGTGGAGAATAGAAGGGGAACAGTCTAGCAATAATCCTATGATCTGAAGAGGCCCTGAGAAGGATCAGTTAGTCCACTTCATAATGTGGCATAATCAGAGCTGAAGAACTCAGGATAAAAAGTGATCTTTTCCTTTTGTGATAGTTTCTATAAAGATTTCAAAGCCTCTCGCAGTAAGTCCTTTAGCTGCCTGACCTACCTAACCATCTTTCTTATGTCATATCTAAATGTAATTCACAATTAAAGCCCTTTTTAGAAAATATGATGAGCAGTTTGTTTCCCCTTTCTTCTTATGGTCACCTTGCATTTCCTTACATTTTGTAAATGTGACCTACTCTGTTTAAGTTTCTATCTGGGATTGAATTTTTTTTTTTTTTTTTTGCAGGGAGGGGAGGCAAAATAAGGCACAGTACTCCTATCACTCATATCTCATTTTCAATACCTATAAAATATCATTCCCAACACGCCCTTCTGTGACCCTCTCATCCCTTTCTGTCTTTCACCGATGCATACTTTAGCCCCACCAGGCAGAGGTCAATGAGTGTTCATCAGTGTTTGTACTTAACAAATGGTTCGAAATGACTCTTCTATACCAGTCACTACACTAAACATAAAAGAGGTAGTAGCAGCCGACCCTGCCCCGCCCGAGTTCCTTGGTTGGACCTGTGGGGAGTATTCCCACGGGGGAGGGGTATCCGTGGGGCTGGAGCATCTTCCGAAGGCGGAGCAGCGCACCCGGTTTGGCTGCCTGGCCAGGTGGCTGCGGTCACCGAGAGAACAGGGTGAAGACCCCTGGAAAGACGTTGTCAGGACTAACTGTGCCTGGAAGGCTGCTGGTGGCTGTCAGAACCTAGATGCTCTCCGTGAACACCCTTTCGTCCTGAGTAGCACCTTGCAGTCGAAGCTGGAAGTACGGTAATATTATGGCCAAATTGATTGCTGTCTGTGAAATGATAAAAATCCGTCAGGCGGGAAAGAAGTTCTGGAAGTTGGGAAGTCCAAGATCAAGACCCCAACAGATTCAGTGTCTGCTCTAGTCCACTCTGCCTTCCCACTGCCCAAGCCAAAGATGGTTTTCTTAAATCAGTGCACAACTCCATCCTACATCTCCTGGGTCTGACATGAGGCTGTCCAATTTCCAAGTCTGCACTACTGGAGAAATACCTGGACGAGGAAGGGAGAAGGAAAAATGAGAGAGAGGAAGGGAGAGGGACAGAAAGAGGGAGAAACATTGATGTGAGAGAGAAACATTGGCTGCCTCCTGCATGCCTCCTACTGGGGATAAAGCCCACAACACTGGCATGTGCCCTGACCAGAATTGAACTGGAGACCTTTTGATACATGGGCCAATGCTCAACCAACTGAGCCACATCATCCAGGGCCTAATCTGCTGACTTTAAAATAAGAAGATTATCCTATATTATCCATACTAGGGGCCAGGTGCACAAAATTCATGCACGTGTAGGGTCCCTAGGCCTGGCCAGGGATCAGGGCCAATCAGGCCTTCCGGCTGCTGGCCAGGGCCTTCCTTCATTCTGTGCCACCCCCTGGTGGTCAGCGCACATCATAGCAAGCAATTAACTCCCGGTCAAACTCCCAAGGGGACACTTTGCATATTAGCCTTTTATATATATAGATGAGTCCAAATGTAATAACTTAGAAGTGGAAAACCTTTCCTGGC
Organism: Myotis lucifugus; assembly: GCF_000147115.1. NCBI lineage: Eukaryota > Metazoa > Chordata > Mammalia > Chiroptera > Vespertilionidae > Myotis > Myotis lucifugus. The sequence continues at coordinate 300 of NW_005882021.1, read as the reverse complement.
TGCAATCACAGAGATGTGACATAAGAGACACAAGAGAGCCGAAGCATAAGTGGGACTTGACCAACCATTTCTGGCTCTGAAGATGGAGAAAGGGGGCCATGAATGAATTAATGTGGCTGGGTTCTAGAAACTGAAATGGCCATCAGCTGACAGCCAGCAAGGAAAAGGTGACTTCAGTCCTGCAACCACAAGGAACTGAATTGGGCTAACAATCCAAATGAGCAAGGAAATGGATTCTCCCCTACAGCCTCCTGAAAGAAATTCCAGCCCTGCTGACACCTAGAGTTTAGGTCAGGGAGA
>NW_005882020.1:0-5429 GCF_000147115.1 Myotis lucifugus | reverse complement strand
TCTAGCCAGCCTTACTTGAGTTTCTTTCTAAATTGCTTTCAGGGCAAATGACTTGAATCACTGTGTGTTGTTCAGGTTGATAGTATATGATGATTTAACTCTCAGAACTCCAGTGCTGTGTACTTTGGCTCTACTCCAAGTCACCATGAGATACACATAGGGCATACTTTGTCTTTGCTGAAATCATGAAAACACTGCAATTTCAGATTATGTCCTATATGCTCCAAAATAATAAACTGCCCTATCTATTACCTTTACTCATGAGCCAATAAAGTGCTCCCTATGGTTCCTTTAAAACTAAATTGGGACTGTGTCCTATCAGTGAATATTCATATTAATGTGTGGATATGTGTCCTGTTGTTACATTCATTTTAGAAGTGGATTTTCACATAGAGAACTAGTAATGTTTCTATGTGAAATTTAGCTCTAATTTCATGTTGATAATTCTTCCTGCCTCTATTTTTTCTTTGAGCATGTAAAATTGAACACACAATTACTTATTTGTACTCAAGTTAATAAGTAGAGTTTCAAGCCAATAGCTTCCAGTATAAGTAAAACAGTCTCTTTTGTTAGCATTTGAAGCCAAATTACATGAAAAGTAAAATTTAAGATTAACCATGTTTGGAAGCACTTTTAAAAGAATCTCACAGCTACATTTACAACTATGGAGTTTAAGCCAAAGGATTTGCTTTGCTGGAGGAGATTTGGGAGATAAGAATACATAAAGCGTCAGTGGCAAATCAGTTTAACATAAACAAAGTTTCAAAATGTTTAAATTCAGTGTAATGGATTTTTTTAGTCTACAGAATACCAAATAGTCTAAAAAATTATTTCATGATACTTCCCCAATGTTTCAGTAGTGAAACAACCAGGGAATAAGAAATGTTACGTTTGAAATTTTAAAAATTGAATTGAATTGAATTGAATATATTAGCAATTGGAACAAAATAAATAGATAAATATTTCTGTTTTTTTAAGTTTTAAGAGTTTATTTGAGCAAAAATCAATTTGAACGGGAAATGATTAGAAGTGTTCCTAAGATAAGTACTTCTAATTTTCTGTTTAGAATTGCTTATATATACCTAACAACATTTTATAGCTATAATACTTAATATATTTTGGATTTCATATTTTAAAACTATCCTAAGGTCATTTGGCATATGTAGATATGTGTGTGTGTGTGTGTGTGTGTGTGTGTGTGTGTATAACATAGATATCACATATCTTTTAATTGCTTATTTCAAAAATTAACTAAAAAAACTTAAAATATAATGTGTTTTAAAATATGTGTTTTGATGAATAATAATCTATGCATTTGTATATGTTTATATACATGTAATATACATGCTTTGTTTCAGAAGATTTTCTAATAATGCGGATTTTGTAATCAAAGAAAACATGATAATTTCAAGAGAAACATCGAAAGTGCTTTATTCAAAGTAATGTCCATCACTAGCTACTCATTTCCCCCATCTTTCAGGTAATTTGTGGATACCATCCCAATAGAACTTTTCTTGTTTTGAGGCAAACCATTCAGAGACCAAATTTTCCACTTCTTCATACGTTTTGAAGTGCTGCTCAGAAACTGTGTGTGCCATCGATCAGAACAAGTGGTAATCTGAAGGAGCAAGGGCTGGTGAATACAGTGGGTGGGTTAATACTTCCCAGGAAAGATCTTTTAACATGTCTTTAACTGGTTTTGAAGTGTGTGATGGTGCCTTATCATGAAGCAAAATTACTTTGCTGTGTCTTCTGGCCCATTCTGGTCATTTCACGATGAAAACGTGGTTCAGATTGATTATTTGTTGTTGGTAGCGATCAGTATTAATGGTTTCACCTGGTTTTAGAAGCTCATAATACACCACACCTTTCTGATCCCACCAAACGCAGAGCATTGTCTTCTTTCCAAAGCGATTTGGCCTTGCAGTTGATGTTGATGGTTGACCTGGATCAACCCATGATTTTGTGCATTTGGGATTCTCAAAATAAATCCACTTCTCATCGCCAGTCACAGTTCGATGCAAAAAATACTTTCTTTTGTGCCGTTGAAGCAACATTTTACTGATGACTTCAGTTTTCCATTTGTCTTTCATTCAGTTGATGTGGCACCCATTTTCCTTCCTTTAAAATCTTTCCCATTGCTTGTAAATGATCGGAAATTGTTTGCTGAGCAACGTTTAATCTTTCTGCAAGTTGTTTTTGAGTTTGACACTCATCTTCATCCAATAATGCTTGCAATTGTTGGTCTTCAAACTTTTTCGGTTGACCTGGGCGTTCTTTGTCTTTCACATCGAAAGCATCACTTTTAAAGTGTTTAAACCAGCATTCACAAGTGTCTTGAGATGGAGCATGTTCACCATAAGCTTCCTGAAGTATACAATAACTTTCAGCAGCACTTTTCTTCAAAATAAAATAATTAATTAAAACTTCCCACAAATGCTTTTTTTTGGCACAAAATTTGACATTTTTAAGTGTAAAAATCTCTATGATGTTAACACCTTCAGAAAATTTGACATATGAAGTTTTGAATCTTGTCAATACAATAAAATAGCATACATATCAAATTGCATATATACCAACATATGTGTAACTCTATTAAAAAAATCCGCATTATTAACAGGTACACCGGGTAAGTTTACATGGTTTCCTCATAATCTCTCATTCAACAACAACAACAACAACAAAAAGACTACAAGAGAGAATAAAGCAGAATAAAAGAATAAAGTTTGTTCAGAACTGTGGTGCTCAGTCCCCAAATATCTGAGTGACCTTTTGATGCTTTAAGGTTCAGTATCTGAGTAGGGAGCTCTACTTCCTTGTGAAACCATCCAACAGGATTGAATGTATCCTTCATCTCTCTGATCCCTGGGACTCTGCTTAGCATCAACAGTCAAGTTAAATTCTTCAGGCCAGGAGGAATAGAGTCAGTCCTCAAAGGCATTCTCCCAATTAACAATCATGGACAGTCATCAACCAAGAAAGCAGCATCACTGATGCTAAAGAACAAAGATTTTCTAGAAAATAAATTCAATAGTGTTAAATCCAATAAAAAGATTTGAAAAACAAGGAAATAAAAAGCTATACAACTTGTTGACTTGAGGGTCATTAGCAAGAATTTCATAAATCTTCCACAACAATGATTTTTCAATAAGTACTATGGAAGGTTTTTTATTTGCTTAGCTATTGCAATTTCAGTAGAAGAAGGTATCAAACTTTATACTGATAGCAAGGCATTAAGATACTTGTTAGGCAGAAACTGGAAGTATTTGTTAAACTACTTGTTAAGATATTTTGAAGAAAAGGAAAGAAGAGAGAAGTAAAACTAAGAAAGACAGGAGTTCATTTAATAAGCACCTACTAGCTTTAGGAACAAAATATAAATTGAAGAAATAGTAAAATAATTAGTATCTATTTAAGACAAAATGTTTTTGATAAGTTTGTACCTGTTTTCCATTAGGAATCAAGACAACTATTAAGGAAGGAAAATATGTATTTATCAAAAATAATTAATTTATTCAAAACAAATTTTGTTAGCGCTCAGAATAAGCATTTAAACTTCTTGGATTTTATTCCCCAGCAATTGTCAATGGTTTTTCTAAGTCAGTTAAAGGAAATGCTATTTCTGGGAGAATTAAAATCTTGCAAGAGAAAACTCCAGACCATGCACATATATACTTCACTATATTGCAACAGATGCTGTTGTTGCAAAAGCAATTTTGATTCAGATAAGAGTCTTCTCTTTTTTATTCTTCCAGAGATTTTTCTCTCTAGGGATTTGCATCTCAGAGGCATGAAACTAAAGTGAAAGGAGATATTTCTTTCTCTATTTTTGTCTTTTCTTTCTTCCTTTTTTTTCAGTTCAACCACCAAATATTTATGTTCTGAGCACTGGGCTAGGTGCCAGGGAACAAGAGATGAATAAGACACAGTCCCTGTTATCAAGGGGTTCACCACTGAGTGGGAAAAAGAGAATAAATAAATACCAGAGATGCATTAAAGGTTTGTAGTTTTTTTAAATAAAAAGTATATACCTCTAGGGGAAGGGAAGGAGGCAGTTAGTTATATGTAGGGTTATCTGGCAAGTCTTCACAGATAAAATGATGGTTATGATGATTATGAGCTTGTACTTGCCAAGTGGACACAATGAGAGAATGTTCCAGATAAAGGCGACCGAACAAGAAAAAATGAAGAGACTTGACATGATAGGTGCATGCAGGATGGCTTAAATAGTTTTAGTATGGCTGGGATATAAGATGTGAATGTGGGGATAATAAAGGCACCAAAGAGGTAGACAAAGGCAGTTTTAAAAGCTTTGTCATTTTAAAAGTCTCAAGTTTGTGCTCAAGAGAATAGAAATTTATAGAAGGATTTTTTGTTTGTTTTAGTAATATCATTCTTGCATCCATGGGGAAGATGGTTTGTAAAGAGGTCCATGCAGAAGCAAGGGAGACTCTTTCAATAATCCAGGCAATGATGAAGATCGAGACTAAAGCTGTAGCTCCAGCAATAGAGATAGAGGAATGAGCACAAAATGAAGATTATTTAAGGAAGTAATATCAATATCAACTGGGTGGAAGGAAAAGGGGGTTTGTTTTCCTTGTGTCTAACAAAGTTTATGCTGGGGAAGGGAGTTTGAACCAATCTGGGAGAAAGGAATTCATTTCCTTGTATCTACATTTATTTACTTAATAAACATTTGTATAGCACCTTCACTGTGTCACTGGGGATGTGAAAAGAAAATGAGCTGATCCATGGCCTTGCCTTGAAGATTTCACAGCATAATGGGAGACCATATAGGAACTACTACAATATAATTAAATGAGTTCCGTAATAGGAGTGTGCATGGACTGCAGGGGAACACAGAAGAAAGTAAATGCTTGAGGTCAGACTGAAAAATGAATAATTTGCCATGGGGAGAGGAAGCCAGACAGAAATGAATATATTTTATATTGCAAATTTCAGACAAATAAGGAAACCTGGTATGTTGATGGAATGACCAATGATTCAGAAGGACCTGGGTAAAATGGTTAGAGATGAAAGCATTAAAGTAGGTAGAGGCCAGGTTATGGTGGGACTTTTAAGACATAATATTCAAGAGTGATGATGTGATCAGAAAAGCACATGCAGAGAAAAGAAAAGGAACCGCTTTAGTTAAGCCTTGCCAGCTCTGTGATGAGTGCTTTAGGTACAGTATCTCAGCATATTCAGGGGACAGAGCACAATTTTGAAACCAAACAAACTTGAGTTCAGATCCTAGATCTTTTTTGTTACTTTCTAGAGTTGAACCAATTACTTAAATTCTTCGAGCATCTATCATCTTCATAATGTCTAACATGTAACTTACATGGTAGTTATGATGAAAAGATGTTACCTATAAAGTGTAGTTATATTTTTACTACTAATAAACACTATTAGAGCTGAAATTCAAA
>NW_005882019.1:0-5429 GCF_000147115.1 Myotis lucifugus | reverse complement strand
TTCTTTTTCTTTTAACAAACGTTTACAACTGTGATGTGAGAATTACTGAGGTTTATTGTGGGATTAACACAGGAACTCATTTTATTTGAGCTACTGTATGGATGTAGAAGTGGTAATTGTTCAGGGTAGATAATATAAATCAGTATGTTCTAGGAGATGGAGAAACGTGCCATCGACACTGAATGTTAATAGATCGATCAACAGTGGGTGCTGACCGCTGCCCACTGCATTCCAGGGTAAGTCTGACTCTGCCAGCACCCGGTGAGGGGGGTGGACAATGTCGGGAGGCATGTGATGTGTGTTGGGGGCAGATGCTGGGCTGAGTGGCTGCAGACCCCCCACCAGGATTCAGCTTCCTGGCGCTCCCCTTGCCCACCACAGAGGGAGGTCTCTGGGCTCTGAGGGGCTGGCCCACTCCCTGCCACAGCCTCTCAGAAGCCTTTGTCCTTCTGTCCCCAGGAGAAACCCAGAGACTTGGCACATTAAGGTCCAACTAGGACAACTGAGACCCTCAGACAGTGACAGTGTGCAGGTGGCTAGGATCATCCGCCACCCCAAGTACAGCCTTGAAAATGAAGCAAAAGGTGGGGCGGACGTGGCACTTCTCAAACTGGAGGCCCCCGTGCGACCATCTAACCTCGTCAGGTGGATCCGCCTCCCGCCAGCCTCCCTCTCATTCCCCCCAGGCACACGGTGCTGGGTGGCTGGCTGGGGCGACATTGCTTTTCAAGGTAAGAACGAGAACCTGGATGACACCGGGCGATGCAGGTGGCGGGCCAGGCTTTACAGAGGAGGCTCAGCTGGGGTCTGAGCTGGGTCCCTCCGGGGGCTCCCTTTGGTGTAGGAGGCAGTCAGCTCGAGAGGAGTCTGTCAGGAGCAGAGACCACAGTAGCAAGAGTGAGGCATGGCCATGGGCATCTTTTTAAAAAATATCACCCTGGGATATTTTTTCAAGTGATTTTTAGAGAGAGTGGAAGGGAGGGGAGAGAGAGAAACATCGGTGTGAGAAGCATATCTATTAGTTGCCTTCCCGACTGAGCTGGGGATTGAACCTGCAACGAAGGTACTTGCCCTTGACCAACAATCAAACCTGGAACCCTTCGGGACAGTGCTCCCACCACTGAGAAATGCCCCCAGGGAGGCATTTCTCTCCCTCACTCTGCACAAGGCCGTGTCCTCCCTTCCGGGGGTCCTCGTTCTCCCTGAGTCTCGACAGTAGGATGGAGAACGAGGAGAGAGAACTTCAGGATGAGCTCCAGGATTCACTATTAAATGGACAAAGTCAAATTTGACGGTAGGGCCGCTCACTCTGCATTTCTTGGGGAAAAGCACCTGCTCTGATTTTTCCCAATAAAAATTATTTGTGCATAAAAATATATTTCCCTGTTTCTTTTTGGAGCTTGGTGCCCACAGTGTCAGCCTAGAGATTATCAGCCCATTGACCTTGAATTAACGAGACAGTTGGGGTCTTGGGTGACTCCCTGGGTCCCCCTGGGGGCACTGAGGCTCAGCGTGTGGTTCTAGAACCCGCGGCCTGTGACTGTCCACCCCCTCAGGACCACAGGCTCACTGGGCTTCTTCTCACAGAGCATCTGCCGCCGCCCAAAAATCTACAGGAGGTGGAGGTCCCCATCGTGGCGGATGAGATCTGTCGGCGGCAATACGGCAATCTTATCAAGGACGACATGCTGTGTGCCGGGAGCGAAGGACAGGGCACCTGCCATGTGAGACCCCCAGACTGTAGCCTCTGTCCATTGCTCCTGCCTGCAGGGCCCTAAGTACTGACCACCTGTCTCCTCTTCCCACAGGGTGACTCTGGGGGCCCCTTGGTCTGTAAATGGAGGGGCACCTGGGTCCAGGTAGGCGTGGTGAGCTGGGGAAATGGCTGCGGTCTTCCCAACTTTCCTGGAGTCTATGCCCGAGTGACATCCTTCTTGCCTTGGATCCGCCGTCATATTCATTCCTCTCCTTGAGCCCAGGGGCCGGGCAAGGAAGCTGCCCATGAGATGAAGACAGGCTCTCCAGGGTGTCTGGGGGACCCTCCCTGCTCCCTCCCAGAGCCAGCTCTTCATTACACCTAAGGCCTCCCCCCTCACCCCCCACCTGCTCTGAGATCATCCCGCCTCAGCACCTCCATCAGCCTCTCTCCCCTGACAGGCAAAAGGGAGAGGTGGGGTGTGCTCTGAAGTCGGGCGGGCACTGCAGGACTCCTGCCTCCTCCCCACCCCATGTAGCTCATTAAACTGCATGAAAAACTGCTCTGGACTCAGTGGACTTACCTGTGGGCGTGGCCAAGGCGATCAGTGGGTGGTCCGTGCTGCTGGGGGAGCCCAGGCTCTGGGAGGGGGACCAGGTGGGATGGGCAGCTATGGCTGCAGCTGGAAGAGGGCGACCTGGCGGCTCTCCTGGCTGGGGTGGAGGTGAGTCTGCTGCCCGGGGCTGGAGGCCACAGCCCGAAGGGCCGCCCCAGAGGATGCAGACCGTCCCTGTTCCTCCTTCAGTGGCAGTCAGTGTGTCATGGAGGCTTTAATGACTTGGACGTGGCCGCATGCAAACAGGAGGTGCTCTGTTTCCATGGTCACCGCTGTTCCCTCTGACCCCGCGGCACCGAACCCCCATTTTCCAATGTGATCAACTCCTGGGCCCAAATGAAGTGCAGCCTCATTTCCATGCAGATCCTCAGTCTCCGGCTCTGAGCTTCTCCCGAGCTGGGCGGACCTGCAGGGACCCAGGACCCGCCATCCTAAGTGACTGCCTGTCCACGGGGCCCTGTGTGTGGGCGGCTGCCAGGTGGTCCACACACATCCAGGTCCCCTGTGCCCCCCAGGAGGGTGTGGGCTGCCTGCCTTGCCATTGGGTTCTGGGGACTGTTAGTCTTTGAAGGGCTTTCCTCCCTGGGTGAGGGTGTAGTCAGACCTTCAGTGTTTCTATGAGTAAAATTGAGGGTCTGAGTGACTCAGAGGCCAGCGCTCCCAGGGGAGGGAGAAGGACCTAGAACTTGGAGTTGGAGGGAAGGTTGGAGTGAGACACGCCTGGGCCTGGGGCTGTGCCTGCAGGCATGGACACGAGGTGGCCCCCGCAGGACTCTCTCTCCGGAGGATGGGCTCAGGGCCGCTGCCCTCCCCTCCCCCATTTGCCTGGAATCACAGCCTGAGCACCTCCCATCCTGGGCTCAGCAGGAATCAAGGTGGGCGGACCCAGATGCCTGGGCTGGAGATGGACAGGAGGGCATGTTGCCTCTGGTCTCTGAAGTCTTTTCCAACTGAGCCTGGGCCTTCAGAGGTCGGTGACACTGAAGCAGCAGGGCTTTGTCCCCCAGTAGAGACCCCTGCAGGCCAGGTCAGTGCCCATGGGGACCCTAGGGAGGGCCCACACAGGGGTCCTCAAACTACGGCCCACAGGCCACATGCAAATACAAATATTGTATTTGTTCCCGTTTTGTTTTTTTACTTCAAAGTGAGATATGTGCAGTGTGCATAGAAATTTGTTCATAGTTTTTTTTTTTAAACTATAGTCCGGCCCTCCAACGGTCTGAGGGACAGTGAACTGGCCCCTGTTTAAAAGTTTGAGGACCCCTGGCCCACACTCATTGGCTTCTTCTTGTCTGAAGTGACAAGTGCCACCTTCAGGGCTTGGAATGGAGACTCCATGCAGGGCCATGCCCTTCCAGGTGGACATCACACCTCAGTCACCACCAGGCTCTCCCCCTGTGTGGTGTCCTGGGGTCGCAGTGACAGCCCCCGACTGGGGAGTGTGAGTTTAAAACAACACAAATGCATCCTTTTACCGGCTGGAGGCCAGGAGCCCCCAATCAAGTTGTTCTGGGGCCACAGCTACTCCCAGGCTCCTGCCTCCTGCAGCAGCTGGTGGTGCTGGGACCCTTGGTTGAGGAGGAACCTCTGGACTTCCACCCCGTCTTCCCCACCCGTCTGTGCTCTCCGCATCCTCACCTCTTCCCACAAGGAACCATCATTGGATTTAGGGCCTCCCCCCCTCCACTCTGACAACATCTGAACTAGTTGCATCTGCACTTATTTCTAAAGCAGGTCAGGGTCTGAGGGACCGCACTGGTCCACACTGACCTCCCTCACTGGTGAGGTTACAGCCCACCAGGCTGTGTGCTCCTGAGAGGGGGAGCGCGCCCCTGAGGAGGCAGGGGCCTGGCCACAGGAAATCTTTAGGATTCCCACGGCCTAGCACCAGGGGCCCCCTTCAAAACAACAGGCCAGTGAGGGCCTCTGCCCCTCTAGGGAAGCAGCATGCTCCCCACCTCACAGTGCCCTCCAGCCCCTGACGCTGGCCACACAACAGGCTGTGGGCTCTGAGTGGTCCCAGCGCTGGTCAGGGCTCTGAGCAGGTCCAGCTGCACTGGCGACACAGGACCCAGCAGACACGATGGTGGTAAAAGTATTGGTGATGGGCAAGCCCCATGGGAGACAGGACAACGCAGGCCCTGCAGCCTGCACTGAGGACTATTCCTGAGATGTGAGTGACAGCTGATGTCTGGGTTCATTGAGACCCTTGTATATGGAGGCCAGGGAGCAAGACATGCCACCATCTTGGTAGGACAATGACACTGAGCACCAGGCAGAGGCAGGGCTGCTGTGTCACAATGGGGGGCAGGGAAGGTGAGGGCCCTTGCGTGTCCCTTGCCCCCCCCCCCTCGTCAATGTGATGGCAGGAGGACACGTGCAGCCACCCGGCCTGAGACGTCCCTGTGACCAGAGCTCAGCCCCTCAGGGATGGGGGTCTGGGTCGTGCTACCAGGTAAGACCCAGAGTCACGGTTAGTTGCAAAGGGTGGGACCCAGGTGGACAGTGGAGGGGCCCTGTCGGCCTCAGTTGTACCCTGATCCTCTGCTTCCCAGTTTCCTGGGCAGGGACTCCTCGGTGGTACTGCAGCCGCCTCCTCATCACACGAGGCAGAGGGGGAGGCGGTGGAGGTTGCCGGACACAGAGGCGGGCCAGGTCCCCCTTTAGGACAGGACCTGATGACAGTTCCTGGGAGGCCTGGCAGTTCCTCTGGCTGCCTCGCCCCGGCAGGTCCCTCTTGGCTAGCGCAGGGAGAGGCAGGGGCTGGCACTGTGTCCCAGTGGGGCCGTGGCCTGGGTCTCCCTGTGGGCTGGTCAAGGTGTCATCAGCCTGCATTGTGCTCCAGCCTCACCCTCTGTCCATCTCTGCCCCGTCCACCTGCCTCCCAGGTGCCTCTCCCTGACTTGTACCCACATGAAAGCCCGTCTCGGTGCAGCTTCCGGAGAGCACCCTGCAGAGGGCAGTGTGCATGGCCTCAGCTGGTGGCAGTGAGGTTGGCCACAGGCACGTGCCAGGCAGATGGGATGCTCCAGTCAGATGGTGGCGAGCTCCACGCTGCCTTCACAGGGTCCAGTTGATTCAGGGCTGCCCTTGTGCTCGAGGGGCCAGCAGCAGCTC
>NW_005882018.1:0-5430 GCF_000147115.1 Myotis lucifugus | reverse complement strand
CTGCCGGCCACCCCAGCAAGAAGCCAGCCTCACTCTGGAATCAGCCAGGACGGGCAGGACACGTCAGCCAATCCCAACTAGCACCTCTGCCCCTTTAAGGGGGTTCGGGGGTCTTAAACCCCAAAGAGCCTGCAAGGGAAGTTGTTCCCGCGCCACAGGAAAGAGGGAGCGTTTTGGTGAGGCCTTTTCCACCTTCAGATCAAGGCAACTGGGTTTTGCTGTCATCGTAGACCAGTGGTCGGCAAACTGCAGCTCGCGAGCCACATGCAGCTCTTTGGCCCCTTGAGTGTGGCCACGAAGTTTCAATTGCACTGTACGTGCGCGCCTATACGTGGTATTTTGTGGAAGAGCCACACTCAAGGGGCCGCAGTTTGCTGACCACCGTCGTAGACCAGCTGCTGGTGTGTTCTTCCCCAAATATTCCCCGAGCTGCTGCCGAGTTCCAGGCTCGTACCCGGTGCCCGGATGCGCCCAAGGCACCCTGGGCGCGGCCCCACACTCAGTGCGGTGAGGAGCCATGTGGGGTGCTTGGCTCCCCTCCCCATTTACAGGGGAAAAGGCGAGGGTCCTTCCGAGGGGTTCAGACCGTGGGAAGAGCTGAGGCGGATGCGGGCAGGAGAGGCCGGCACAGACCACAGCCCGGGGGCCGTCCTGGGGCCGTGCTGAGCGTGGGAGCAGGACGCCATCAGGAAGCCAACCCTCGAGACCCGCGGGTGTGGCTCGCCCAGGGCCCTGGGAGGCCTGCGCCTGAGCAAGCATCTCTGCGGGCTGGGCGCAGAGCTGGGAGGGCAACTCAGAGCCCTCCCCTCCCCCCCAGGCCTCGCAGGCTATCCCAGCGCCTCTCCTGAGCCCCCACAAAGCCTGAGCCCTGCCCGGCCGGCGGGCTCAGGTGTTGAGCATCGGCCCATGAACCAGGAGGTCACGGTTCCATTTCCATCAGGGCACATGCCCGGGTTGCAGGCTCGATCCCAGAGGGGAGCGTGCAGGAGGCAGCCGATCCATGATTCTCTCTTGTCATTGATGTTTCTCTCTCTCTCTCCCTCTCCCTTCCTCTCTGACATCAATAAAAATATATTTAAAAAAACAAAAACAAAACAAAGCGTGAGCCCTGCACTCAGCACCCTACACGCATCATCTCAGTCAGTCACCATGGCAACCCTGGGAGGAAGACATTGCATCAGTCGCCTTCAGCTGTGTAACAGCTTAGCCCAAGCAGGTATCCCCTCCAAATCGCAGCATCTGAGCCGCTCTGTGGCCAGGACTGGTGGACTCAGCTGGGCCTCGGCTCCGGGTTCCCCCTGCGGAGGCTTCCCCGTGGCTCTCGTGGGCTTGTTGGCAGGACCCATCCCTGGTGGGCTCCGGGGCCGAGGCCTTGGTCTCTCACTGGCCGTTGGCTGGAGGCTGCCCTCCGTTCTGGCCCCATGGGCCCCGTAGAGCAGCCCCCCACGATGGCTGGCTGCACTGCCGCCAGCAAGGGAGGAGCAAGGGGGGGCGAGAGCCGGGCAAGCCTTGCTCTTTGTACCAAGTACGGAAGTTACCGGCTCATCCCCGTTCCGTGTCCACACGCAGGACGTGGCTGCCCGGTGGGGGTCTTCGCTCCTGGCCATGCCAGCGAGCTCCACCCTCGATATTGTCCGTCCTCACTTTACACCCGGGGACACTGAGGCCGGCGAGGTCAGGTGGCCTGCGGTGGTTTCACCGCCCTCCCCACCAGGCCTGGGAGAGGAACGCGCCCCAGGCGGCTCCTCCCGTCAGCCCCGGATATCAGAGACGCCCAGCTGGCGGCTTGAGCTGCCACTCCCGAAACACAGATCCCGGCTTAAAATGAGATGTGACATTTCCTAGCGCAGACGGGGCCTGGCAAAGTGGAAAAGATTTCATAAATATGCAAATCGCCATGTCCTGCCTCGCCTCCCAGCCCACCCCTCGGCGGCGGCCGTAAGAGGATCAGCAGCGGGCTTTGTAATGAAGTTAGAGGAGCAAGGCTCCTAATCCTCCCAGGATGGGGGGGCCCTCCTGGGCGGGCGGGGGAGGGGGAGCTCTGGGCCGCGTCTGCCCACGGCGCCCACGGTGCCCACGGCGCCCGGGGTGGACCTGCCTCAGCCCTGAGCCCCTGGCGGGGGGCGAGGGCTCAGGAGGCCTCCGGACTGTGTTCTCATCCTGTAGGGCAGGTCCTCATCCCTTCCCTGCAAAATGGTCCCGAGGATGAAGTGAGATGATATATCCACAGGCATCGCCTCGGTGCAACCGCAGAGGCCGGACGCACAGCAGCCAAGCACAGAGCCCTGCTGGGCCCGCGTCCCGCTGGTCAGAGGCCGCCGCTCCGGCTCTCGCTCTCCGCTCTCCGAGGTGCTGGGATGGGAGCTGAGAAAAGCGCCCAGCTGCCCTGCCCCAGGCCAACCGGAGCCCCCGCTTCCCATTGGCTCTCGCTGGGTCAGGTGCCCATTTCTCAACCAGTCCCTGCAGCCATGGGAATGTGCTACCATGACTGGCTGAGGTCTGGGCCCCATGTCCCCCCAGCAGTGGGCTGAGGCTGGGGGAGGGAAAGCAGCAGCAGGTGGGCACCCAGGATGGGGTGTCCTACATTGACCCGAGCCCCCGAGGAGCACTGCACCCCCATTGTCCGCCCCCCAACCCTGCATCCCCCCCAGTGGTCTCCCAGAGCCCCCACCCGCCCAGCTGTCTTCTCCAGCGCAGCCCTGGGGCTAGAGGGAGGCGTCCCGTTCAGAACGGGATGCTTGGGGGGCGGGGGGTGGCGATGGCACTCGAGGTGCTGGGGGGGGTGATGGCACTCGGGGTGCTCAGGGGTGACGAGAGGGCCTGCCTGGTGCCTTGTGCATGGGCGGAGGGGGAAGGGCGCCCAGAGAGGAGCAGGAACCAGCCCAGGTCACACAGCACGTCAGGCCCGGAGGCCGGGGCTGGACGCTTTCCATGACCCCCGCGAGCCGGAAATGTCACTGCCCACAGGGCCTGCTGGCTGCCCGCACGGCCCCAGGCCTCAGTGCGGGGCTCTGCTCCCTGGCGACCCTTTCCATGAAGATGCGGGAAGCGGGCGGTGCAGGTGGGCGGCAAACGTGTGAGTCATTCCCGGAGGAAACGCAGAGCTGGGCTCAGGCTGGAGGAGGAAGCAGGGAGGAGGCAGGAAGGAAGGGGAGGAGGGGAGGCAGGAGGGAGGTCATTCCAACTTGAGCAATTTCACGTCGGAGTCGCCCGCACTGGCCGCCTAGAGACCAGGAGAGGACAGCGGCTGCTTCAAGGTCACCTCCAGGGCCCCCACACCAGGCCGGCGGCTGGGCCCCCACACCAGGCCGGCGGCTGGCTGGGCTCCTGTGAGCGCTGCACTGGCCTTGGCTCACACGCGGACGAGACGTGGGGACCAGGGAGGGACCCTCGGGCTTCTCTCTTCAGGGCTCCAGCGTGGAGCCAGCCATCGCTCGCCTCTCAGGCCTGCCCATCACCCCCGCCCATCACCCTGCCCATCACCCAGCCAAGGCCACGCCTCTCAGAGGAGTGGGGAGGGCCCCCCACACACACTGTCTTCCAGGGAACCCCGAGTCATCGTGTGTGGGACCCAGTGAACTTCCGGGGGCTCCAGGGGAGGCCAGAGACTCGGGACTCGGTTCCCCACCGGCAGCCTCACCTCTGAACAAGCGAAGCTGGGACTGGCCCAGGCGGCAGCTCTCGGTCAGGGCTTTGAGGCCACTGGTCAGCCTGGCCTGGGAAGAGGCCTCCGGGGGTGCAGCCCCCAGGCCACCCCAGGGCCTGCTGATGTGCCCCTGCCCCTCAGCCTCGTGCCACACCCCCGGGAGCCCGGGCGCCATCCTGCCCCCTGCCCGGGCCTCCTGCAGCCTCTGCCCCAGCTGCTTCCTCCTTCCGGGCAGAGCCCCGCCCAAGCGCCCGCGCACTCAGCAATCCGCTCACCCCTCAGTCCGCAGCTGGTGAGGAGCACCTAGGCCCGCCCGAGCTGTGGGCCTCGGGGCACAGAGTCACTTGGCAGGGCCCGAGCCCCGCTGAGCCAGAGCGCGCTGGGCGCTGGGCCGGTGCGTCCTGCAGGCTCCCGTCCACGTGGGCTCTGTGAGTCCCGAGGCGGTGACTGGATCTGCTTTGTTTCTAAGATGACCTTGGGTGTTGTGGGCAAAGGGACTGGAGGGCAGAGTGGACAGGGGCCCCGGGGGAGGGTGCTGAGTCCCTGGTAAGGCAGCCGCTGGGATGGAGAGGAGAGCGCAGGGCAGGAGAGATGGCGGCGGGAGTGGTGGGCAGAGCCGGGAGACGGAGACACAGCCAGGAAGGGCAGTCGGCTGCTGGCCCGCACGAGGCCTCAGGACCTTGGAAGCGCAGGCGTGGGAAGCGCTGGGACGCACGCGCTCCCTTCCGAGTGAGAGATGGAGACAGACTCCCACACCCGCTCGGGTTCCCAGGGGCAGGAAGTCCCGCCCACACCCCAGAACACACCCCAAGTGACCCCTCATTTCCTGGATCCACTGAGCAGCTCACCAGAAAGTGACGCTGTGATCCCCACGGGCCGGGCAGGTGTAGGCCCCTGGCCGGTGGGCTCCCGCCCCCTGCGCCCGCCCCGCCGTGGCCCCGGCTCCCAGCACAGCCTGCCTCCCACTCACAGGGCCGACGCCAGGTGCGGGGGGACGGGCAGGGCCTTGAGAAGGACCAGTCCCCCCCCCCTCACCCCCGACCCGGTGCCCTCACTGGCTCCCCTCCTCGAAGGCTTGTCCTCCACGTCCAAGGACTGAGCCGGACACACCGACTTCAGAACCACTTTGAGACTCAGGTGCGAGTGGGAACATTAATGGGTTTGTGGGCGCCCGTGGTTCGGATGACGGCTCTGACCTGCGGGGGGGCGGCTCTAACAAGGCCACTTCCAGAGCCAGGGACCGGCTCCTGGTCGCCCAGCTGGCTTTCCCAAGGTCAGGCCTGTGCGGAAGGCGGGGCTGAGCCAGACCGGCCTCCCTGGGGGCCTGGGGTCGGCACCTGCCACCCAGCAGCCCCCGGGCCCTGCAGCGGCGGCGGCCGGCGGGATCCACGCCTGCGCTGGGCTCAGGAGCCCACCGCGCCTCTGCCTCTGCCTCTGCCTCTGCCTCTGCCGCCCGGGTAATTGGGCGCGAAAAGCACAAACCCGCCCCTCGGTGCGGGAAGTGTCAGGCGAAGCCCCCCCTCCCTCCGCATCTCCCCACAGGAAACGCTCCCTCCGGACGCCTCCGATGCAGATGTGCAGGCGCCGGGCTGAGCATCTTCTATTGATTGGAAAACACACAGCCCCGGCGAGTTTGCACAGCAGAAGGCGCGGGTGCGGGAAGCCAGCCGCGGGGCCTCAGCGCCCCCTGGGAGCGGGAGCCGGCACTGCACCGCGGGGACCGGCAGCCGGGCCTGGGCGCCAGGGGAGGCGGCAACAGGGACCTCGGAGGGGAGTGGTGACAC
>NW_005882017.1:0-5431 GCF_000147115.1 Myotis lucifugus | reverse complement strand
GGTCTTTGGCTGGTCTAATAATTAAATTGGCATGACATTAACAGGAGAAAAAAATGAATTTTGTACATATGGGAACCCCAAAGATATGAGATTCTTTGGCAGTTAGGTAATTGAGGCTTATATACTAAGCTCAGCTAAGGAGAAGAGGATAGGTTTCAGGGGCCTCAAAGGGGAGGAAGACGATTCCCAAGAAGATGAGAAGAGTAGATCTTTAGTAAACAGATGTGCTAGGCCATGCAGATAAGTCTTTCTGATAGAAAAAGTTATCTTTGGTATTAGCTCGCTCCTGGTACAGCCCCTCGATATAAATTCTTGTAGGCAGTTAAGGGGAAGGTAAAAAGCTCTTTTGGAGTCTGTTGGGCCTTGATTGTCTTCAGTTTGAAATAATCAACATGCCAAAGTGGCATATGTTAGGGTCACGTATTTGCCCTGTCTCAGAGAAAAATGCATTTCAAGTGAACGAGTGTAGTTCCAAATCAGGTTTCAATACTGGTTTCCAAACCCATTAGTGACTTAAATTTTTTTTTTTTTTAGTTATAAACTATCTTAAGGGAAAATATTAACTAGTCTCACTGGCATTGATTTTTTTTTCCAGCTACAGTCAAACCTGGGTTCTTGAATATCTCCCATCTCAAACAATTTGGTTCTCCACCAAGTTGTTCACGTAAAAAATGTCTCAATTGTTGAACAAGCTTTGGTTTTCCAACTTACAACCCTATAATGCTGATAGATCAGTATGACAAAAAGCATCTCTCAGGCCACAAAGAAAGGAGAGAATGCACTAGTATAGTCAGTTTACTGCTAACATCTCAGGAAATTATGCTGTAAATATTTTTGTTTCTTTGCTTTTGTTGCTAGGGAAATGCAGGATTAGCACAATTTTAAAACATAAAGAGGCCATCAAGAGTGCTAATGTTGTGAAAGAAACAATCACAGGCAATTGAAGGGGTAGGTAAACTGTTTTTGATTCAGATAAATGAAAAGCAGTTAGCCAGTGACAGCAAAGAGGCCACATAATGACTTCCTAAAAGAAACCCCTGGAATGAGTGCTGAAAGTGATTCCTTTAAGGCTAGTAGGGAGTGAGTGGTTCGATAAATTTAAGAAAAGAAGTCTTTGCTGATAGATTAAACAGTACATTAGATATGTACTGTATATAAGAGAGGTTAAAATGGAATCATTTAGGGGTCTGGAATGAATTAATTCAATTTACATAATTTCTAATGGGAAAAAACGATTTGGTTTTCAAACAAAATCGCTTCTCAAAACAGCCTTCCGGAATGAATTAAGTTAGTGTTACAGAATTTACCAGGTGACCAAAAAATACATAGGGAGTACTCGGAGATTCAGGATAAACCCATTTACTTTCAGATGTACTAGTACAGTGAACTCAGGGGGTCAGTTCTCCAAATCCCTGAGTGAGTGAATATTGAGGAAGCTTTCCCTTTATGCCCTTCAGTTTCTTTGTTTTCTATCTGTTTCCTGACTACCAGGCTTTTTTGGTGGGCTTCCACAGCCCCTCCTGAGTCAGTTAAAATGGGGAAGTTAGTGTTAGGTAGCTGAAGGGGGAATGCACGAGGCCAGAGTGGTGAGGGATTAGGAATTTATTCGATCATCCAAACATCAGGTGGCTGAGCCTGGATGGCTCCAGCAGCCAGTGAGGGGAGTCAGCAGCTTTTAAAGGACTTTCGGCGGGATTTTTCTGGGCAGAGACTTCCTTATGCATACCCGGAGGGGAGAGAATGGAATGTGGTCACCGCAAGTAAAAAGTGGTCTTCAGCAAAGGGAATGTCCATAGTGAAATGACCTGAAAAGCCAGTTCCAGGGGAAGGGTATCAATTTAATTGCTTGATCAAACCTAACAGATTGTATCTAAATCCCTGGTCTGGGGTGGTGTCAGTGACCTCCCCTCCAGCTGAGCTGTTACATTCTTTGTTTATGGCCCCTTTGTAATTAGGAAAACAGGTCTTGCTAGACCAGATTGTTAAGAAAGGGGCAGTGACTTCATTATAGGCTATCAAGAATATACATTAGGTTACTGGCACAGATTCAGATTTGCTAACACCCCCCCCCCCCCAATGTCTTATATTCCCCATCAAGAGAACCTAGGTTCCAATGAAATATTGAAAAATTACTTCATTTGTTTGGTTCTCCTTCACCAGATAGCACTAAGCTTGTCCTGAGGCTTTAGTCTAACTGTTCACATAGTTTTATTTCCACACCTTGCCCACCTGCATCCTGATCATGCTCCAGACCTCCTATCCTGATGTTTGCTCTGATCTTTTCCCAGAAGCTAACTGGAAAAAGTTAGCCTCCCAATAAATTTAGCAAATTTAATTCCTTTTATTTGTGAAATGACATTTTGAGCAGTGGACATAGAAACCCTTCCTTTGCTGGGCTTGTCTCTTGGCTTTATGTCCCTTGAGTCACAAAGAATTGCTTCCTAGCTAACGTTGCCAAAATCTCTTACATAGGTGCTTGGGAAACACCACGTGGCCACTCCTAATCTAGTTCACAAATGATTGCCAGTGGGTTAAGGGTGATGATATTGATCGTATAAAGAGATGCCCCATTTGGTTTTGTCCATGGTATTTGCTGAATTTTTAGGAAAGAAGAAAACAAAATGCACCTAGATTTACGAGGGATGTGATTTTAATTAAGAGTGTTATTGCCCTAACCAGTTTGGCTCAGTGGATAGAGCGTCGGCCTGTGAACTCAAGGGTCCCAGGTTCGATTCCGGTCAAGGGCATGTACCTTGGTTTCGGGCACAGACCCAGTAGGGAGTGTGCAGGAGGCAGCTGATCAATGTTTCTCTCTCATTGATATTTCTAACTCTCTATCCCTCTCCCTTCCTCTCTGTAAAAAATCAATAAAATATATTTCAAAAAAAAAGTGTTATTATGTCCACTGTTTTTGAGGAAATTGAAACTGTGCGATGATATTATATTGAATTTGATTGGTGAGTGAAAATTAAAAGTTCCACCCCCGCACTGAATGTACAAAGGAAACACTAGCCCATTTGATCGTCTCCAGTAATTCCAATGGATAGAAGCCAGGCAATGGGATCTTTGACTTTGCCTTAAAGATGTTACTCTGACGGCTTGGCTGGGCAAAATTTGATCCTTGTCTTATATTTTAACTGGGTAGCATGTATCCTATTAAAATAGATCTTTTAAATTTCTAAATGTGTCTGAAAGTTATAGGGAGATGGTTATAGACTTATCAGTGAGGAGCAAGCACCTGACCACTCCAGGTCTAGGTGAATTAGCCCTTTGGCACTTTATTTAATCTCTGAGTTTTAGAGTCTTAATCTAAAGTTGGGATGATATTATCTAATCTGAATACATTATTATTATAAGAGAAAATATTATATGTATGAAAGCATCTTGAAGCAAAAGATTTAAAGAAATCACGATAGTATGTACAAAGTTAAAAGGTCTGTATTCATTAGCAAAGATTAGAAGGGAATGTGGAGTAATCTAAAAGAGTGAAATTTCACATTTCTTAAACTTTATTCCTGTGAAACTGGCTAGGTGGACACAAAAATGTTGCTAGGTCCATATAAATAGGGCAGCAATGAGTATGGCCAGCCCCTCTTTCCTGCAGCAATTTATTATTTCTTGTGGTGCTTCCTAAATTGGGTGTTTCCTGTTTTAGAGATGAAGACAATAAAGAAAATTACCCCGACGCCGGGGCTCTCCTAGAGGAGCCTGCGCCCTCCCGGGAGCCGCAGCATGTAGAGCAGACCGTGCTGGTGGACGGTGTGCTGCGACCCAGCATGGGCAACTTCAAGTCCAGGAAGCCCAAGTCCATCTTCAAAGCAGAGAACGGGAGGAGCCATGGAGAAAGTCAGGTAGTGTGTCTACTCCTCAGGCCTTTGCCAGGATGGGCGCTTCTCCGGTGAGGGCACAATTCTGGCAAATGGTTTTGAGTTCATTCTTTGGCAGGAGGTGATCAGCATGACTTGTTATTGCGCATACCACCAGCCTTAAACACATGAGTGCTCTCGTTGGTTAATAGTGGAGTGTTCTGGGCAGGCTAATAATTTAGTGCCCATTCAAATGTATATTCTTAAATACTGGACTGTGACACTGACTTAGAGAAGCTGCCTTACTCTTTGGGAGGGAGGGGGAAGGGTAGAGGAGGATATCTTACTATATTTTTTTCTTCCAGGGCAGTGTTCGGCAAACCACTGCTCGCGAGCCACATGCGGCTCTTTGGCCCCGTGGCATGGGCCACGAAGTTTCAATCGCACTGTATGTGCGCGCCCGCACGTGGTATTTTGTGGAAGAGCCACACTCAAGGGGCCAGTTTGCTGACCACTGTTCTAGGGCATGCATTTCTTTTTTTTTTTTTTTTTAAATATTTTATTGATTTTTTACAGAGAGGAAGGGAGAGGGATAGAGAGTTAGAAACATCGATGAGAGAGAAACATCGATCAGCTGCCTCCTGCACCCCCCACTGGGGATGTGCCCGCAACCAAGGTACATGCCCTTGACCGGAATCGAACCTGGGACCCTTCAGTCCGCAGGCCGATGCTCTATCCACTGAGCCAAACCGGTTAGGGCGAGGGCATGTATTTCTTGTCCCAAACTTGGAGATTCTTCTCAACAAATCAAAAGTCTCATGTTTACCTGGAGCTATTCTCCTTAGGTTGCAGTTTAGCAGCCTTGAATAAACACTCAAGTGTGTATGTGCCTGTTTGTGTGTGCATGTGGTGTCTGGTTCTTCAGGGTCAATAAATATTTAAATGAATGAATGAAACATCTTTCCAACTTGATTTGGGTAATAAATTGCTCCCCCCTGCCGGCCTGATTGCCCCTTAACTGCTCCCCGCTGCCAGCCTGATCACCCCTAACTGCTCTCCCCTGCTGGCCTGACCGCCCCTAACCACCTCTGCCTCGGCCCCTGCCACTGTGGCTTTATCCGGATGGATGTCCGAAAGATGCCTGAAGATGTCCGGTCTAATTAGCATATTACCCTTTTATTAGTGTGTGTGTGTGTGTGTGTGTGTGTGTGTGTATCAAAGATGGCGGCTAATTTGCATACTGCAGGCAGGGCTGGCCAGCGCCAGATGCCATCCAGACCCCGTGTGCGGCCCTGGGCGGCCGGGCTTAGGCAGCGCGATCACGTCACCTAAGCCCCGCCCCGAGCCGGGACCCCCGTGCGCAGCCTAAACCCGCTGCTAGCTGGGACCCCATGGCGATCCCAGAGCAGGCAAGTGCAGAGGGCAACCGGCCCCCAGGTGGGCCTGCTCCTGGGATTGCATGGCGATCCCAGAGCAGGCAAGTGTGGAGGGTGGGCGGCCCCTAGGTGGGGCCTGCTCCTGGGATTGCATCCCACAAGCAGGCAAGTGTGGAAGGGCGGGCTGTCCCCAGTGGGCCTGCCATGGCTATCCCAGAGAAGAAAAGTTCCCACAGGCAGCACCCAGAA
>NW_005882016.1:0-5432 GCF_000147115.1 Myotis lucifugus | reverse complement strand
CTCAGGACTTCTTTTTTTTTTTTTTTTTTTTTTTTTTTAATATATTTTATTGATTTTTTACAGAGAGGAAGGGAGAGAGACAGAGAGTCAGAAACATCGATGAGAGAGAAACATCGACCAGCCGCCTCCTGCACATCCCCCACTGGGGATGTGCCCGCAACCCAGGTATATGCCCTTGACCGGAATCGAACCCGGGACCCCTCAGTCCGCAGGCCGACGCTCTATCCACTGAGCCAAACCGGTTTCGGCAAAAAAAAAAAAATAATATTCTTTATTTGCTTATTTGTTAGTATGGTATTGCAAGTCTCACAAACATAAGAAACTGAGGACAACTTGCAGGGCAAGGGGAAATGTGCACTTAACATTCAAATAAAAAATTCTGCATAGTGTTTGCAGCTATAATATATGGAAGTATTCCTGTTGCAATTCTGTTGTTGCCTTCTCTGCCCATTTAAAAATATAGTCTTTGTTATGGAAAATATCAGATCTGTGCAAAAGTAGAGTAAATGGCATAAAGAACCTCTATGTACCCCTTATTCAGTTTCAGCAATCCAAACTTATGGCCAATTTTCCATTCATACCCCCACCCGCTTCTTTCTCTTTGCTTCCTGTCCATCACTGTGAAGCAAATACCAGATATCAGATCCTTTGATATGCATATATTTTCGTATATTTTTCTAAAAGACAAGGACCCTTACAAAAGAGAACTGCAATACCTTTATCATACTTTAAAAATTAGCAATGATTCTCCAGTATCATATATCCAATCAGTGTCTCATTTTTTTTCTGTCTCTTAGGTGGTTACTTTTAATAGTTGTTTGTCTGATTTAGCATCTAAACAAAAGCTGTACTTTGTTTGATATGTCTTTTAAGACTCTTAATTTATGTGTTACTCTTCTTTCTGCCACCTGCCCTACCCCCATCTCATCACCACTATTTGTTGAAGAAACTGCCATCCTTTGTGTTTTAGAATTTGCAACATCCTAGATCTTGCATATTGCATGCCTGTGGTGTCCTTTAGTGTGTTCCAGTGTTTTCTGTATTTGATGTGAACTGGTAACAAAGGGCTTGGTCAGATTCAAGTTTAAATATTTTTGACAAGACTGCTTCATATGTAGGAGTATCTATATCCATCTGGTGGACAGCTGGCTGTTGGTCTCTGTTCTATGACATTAAAATTATTTAGCAAGTTCTAGGCACCTGATTTAGCCTGATCCGTTCATTATAAAGTATTCCATCAGCTTTTCACCTAATAATTTTTTGCAGCCATTTATAATTATTGCTTATTACTGTAACTAGAGGCCCATTGCATGAAGAGATTTGTGCAATAGGCCATCCCTTCCGCTGGCTGCCAGCACCGGTTTTCCTCCAGCACCTGGGACCCAGGTCTTCGCTCCAGACTGAGCCTTCAGTCTTCGTGGCTCCAGACGGAGCCTTCAGTCTTCGCTCCGCCGCTTCACCCCTATGTATGCAAATTAACTGCCATCTTTGTTGGGTTAATTTGCATACTCTCCAGATTGGCTGGTGAGCGTAGTGGAGGGACGGTTAATTTACATGTTTGTCTATTATTAGGTAAGATATCAAGAAAAACAGATATTATTTTTTAAAGTAATTTTTGAGACCTGGGGTGTCACTGAGCGACAAAGCTGTGTGACTTGCCTGCTAAGTTTGATGATTCAGCATTCTTCCTTAAAGCTGTCACAGAGACTCTTACTGAGCTAATAATTAGATCATTTAGAAGCTCTGTGAAAAACAGAGGTGCAAAGTAACCCAATACCCTTTCCATGAAGTTGGCATTCTCATAAGACAATTTCTCAGAATCAAGCCTAAAAGGGAGACAGCAATTTTTTGTTTCATTTTTGTTAAATAACAAAGCATGGACTTCTTCAAGATTTCAATATATACTACACTATTGGTACATTAACATTTTATTAAAAATAGCAGAGAATAATGTTGGGAAAGACCATTGCAATATCTCTATCCCTTCAACCCATTTGTCTGTTCGGATTTGAGAGTTGAGTCGATGAATACTAGTAATTCCCATCAAGAAAGGGAAGGAGATCGAGTTGGGAAGGCCTGGGAAGGATGTTCCAAACAAGCAGCTAACGTTGAGAGGAGTGCAAGGTGATTTGACTCATCACACTGGAAGGCAACTTAGAGATTCTCTGATCTAATGACTTTGCCAATCCAAAGAATTCCTCCAAAAGAATCCAAGAAACAGGCGAGGACTTTTCTTCACATTCTGCACTCTTATGGTGCTCATCTTGTTCGGCTTCTTTAATTCTATACATCTGTTTTCCATATTGGGTTGTACATCCCTCAAGGACAAGGAATTTACCTGATTATTCTGTTGAATCCCATCTAGGATGTCAAAGGTAAACACAGCTGGACATTAGTTAGAGCAGTGAAAATAGATTTTATTCAGTAACTACTGACAGTATCAGGAAGAGCTGAGCACCAGTCTCATTTGTGCAAAGATGACTAGAAACTTTAAAGGGAGAATGAGAGAGGGGCCAAGCTGGGGCTTGGCAGAGTCAGAGAGGTGAAAAACGACCAAGGGTTGGTCAGTGTGAAAGGGATTTGGCTGGCCTTTCCTGAAGTGTTAGCTAGAACACAACACAGTAAATTCTTCTGGAGGTGTGAGCTTTCTCAGCCAAGCATTTTCGTGGGAGGTTGGGGTCATCCTAGGCATGTGGCCTTATGGTGCTAGGATCAATGCTAGGGTTTGGTCCTCTCCTAGTACAGAGGTTTGGATGGAGTTTGGTATGTGCTGAGAGTTCTGCAGTTCTCAGGGGTCTAGAACACAACTTAATGAATTTGTATTGACTGAATAAATTTAAATAAATTTCATTTTCTCTACCCTCAAAGGAAGGGGATCAGTTAGAATGTTTTCCACTGCCTGCTAGTACCTAGACACAGCCAGGAAACGGGAGTAACACCTCCACCCCTAGGTCCACCTGGCTGTTCCTGTGTTAGCAAGGACAGTGGGACTTGCCTCCTCTGGATGGCTAGTCTCTCCACTTGTGAATAAGAGACATTGTCTTTCTACAGATAATTTGATTTTTTGGAAATAATTCAATATGGATCAACTTGTTATAAAATGATAATCTGTTATTAAAATGATTAAATATTTTCATATCTACTACAGGTTTCTGAGAACTATTAAAGATGGACAGTTCACATGTTTTTCTGAGAACTATTAAAGATGGACAGTTCACACGTTTCTTACCTGGGGAATCATACCCAGCAGGGCAGCATTTCTGTCATATGCTTTCATGAAACTTTTCCTTCCTAGCATTTATCTCAGATTATAGTGTATTTATTTGCATGATAATTTTAGAGTGTATGTCGTGGAAACTAGGTCTTTACTTGTTCACCACTGAAAGGCCAGCGTCTACCACAGTGACTAGAAACTATTAGATATTTTCCAAAATGATCAATGTAATGACTAAAGGAATTCCATCTTACCTTGCCTTTTCCTATAAGATAATGTTGACAGTGTAGAAATGCTATTTAATAGAAACAGGGAGAATGAATGTTTATATAATATCATGGATCATGAGTTATGTTTCAGCGATTCTTCTTCTCTTCGTAGATTCCTTACCTATTCCTACCTCTTGGCCTTCAACGTGTGGCTTCTGCTTGCACCTGTTACCCTGTGCTATGACTGGCAGGTCGGCAGTATTCCTCTGGTAGAGACCATCTGGGACATTCGGAATTTAGCCACCATCCTTCTGGCGGTAGTGATGGCCTTACTGAGCCTGCATTGTTTAGCCGCCTTCAAGGTAATTTTCTTAAATGTCAATGAACTCTACATTTCAAGAGAGATACTCTATAGTCTATACTCAATAATGCTTTTTCCCCCTCAACAGGAGGTTTGGGTCTAAATCAAATTGACTCTTTTGTCTAAAAAAACTTCATGCATTTAAAATTTCCCTGGTAGGTATATGTATTTTAAAGATCTTAGTGGGATTAACAGACCGTGGTCACATCATATTTCTTTATATTGTATTTCTTTTACATTTTTCTTTTACCATTTCTACCCTATAGAAATTAGATCTGAAATTTAATTTTGCCAACAAGAAATTTGTTTCCTGCTACTATGGTTGGCTAATTTTTGAAGTAATCTGATTTCATATAATGTTCAATGAGATCATGATAATATATCATAAGTGCTTAAATTATGGTTAAGACTCTACTTCCACTGATGGCTGCCTGCCTCAGTTGGATGATACTTCATAAAAAATAGTATAAAACTACAAGAGTTATTGATTGCAACCATTTAAAAAATAATCAGAGACAGCAAAGAACTTGAAAATGCTTATTTATGAAAAACTGCTACTGAATTGGTTAAGATGCCGGAGGGTATTCTCATCTCCCCATCTTCCCCTTTCCCTTCTCCCCGCAACACACATACACCAGTGTTAAAAACAAGTTTACTGGTTAGAGATGGCTGATGTGGTTTGTGGGGAGTAACCAAGCAGCTAGAAATTTAAGGGGGAGATTTGGAAGCCAAGAGCTATGCAACGGCTGAGATAATGTGCTCTCTGCATTCATGGCTGACTGCTGAACAGCATGTGTACAGGGAATTCCCGCAGGAGCACATGCAAATGGAAAGCCTGGGGAGACTGACTTATTTGCTGCAAATTTGAATGAGTTCTTAACCCATACATAGTTTGGGTAGCGGAGAGCAGACAACACTTCGCTGGCTTAAGTCGTCTCTATATACCCTCTGTTGAAAGCACCGGCTGATCACAAACTCTGCAGGCACAAGAGAAATCCCCTGGAGACCCAGGAAAAAGAAAACAAACAAAAAACCTGAGCAAAAAAGTCAGCCCTCTGCAGAAAAACAAGTTTTTCACTTTGAGTCCAGGCTAGTTCATCAGATAATAAAACAGGGAAACCAGCATATGTCAGAAGAACAAAATAGAATATGGAGTCACTACAATGTATGGCATACCATGCCTAGTCTATAATAATAAAAGCGTAATATGCAAATCGAGGACCTTCCGGACGACCATACTATGACACCCACTGGCACCAGGCCAGCCAAGGAGAGTGCTATTCGATTGGTCCAGGACCTGGCTATTGCCCCATGATCACCCTGCAGAGGGAGGCCCAGGCCACCGGCTGCTGGGGCAATCAATCAATAGGGGGCTCCACAATTGCCCCAAAGAGGGAAGCCCAGGCCACCTACCAGCAGGCTGTGGCAGGTGAGCGGGGCCTCCCTCTGCGGGGTGGGGGGTGCGGGGGGGTTATCACATGACTGTCAGCCTTAGATCTGTCCTTCATTAAAGCCCCCACATATCACAACAAGGAGGGGAGCCACTGTTGGAAAGTGATTATTTGCTCATTGACATTCTTACCTCATTCCAAAAGGGACTTGGAGCAGCATAAGGCAAAAAAAATACAGTACAGTTGAATAGACCAGG